>NW_028249496.1:0-269287 GCF_964263255.1 Lissotriton vulgaris | reverse complement strand
TCAGTGAATATATATATATATATATATTCACTGAAAAAAACATAGGTTTCACACCAGTTATAGTTAGCTGGAAATTTTACTGACATAAAACCAATGAAATTCAACGTTATAGTTAGTTGGACTCACTATAACTTGCGCGTGTAATGCACTGCTGATGACATCACATATTACATCACTCATGACATGGTCAGTGACATCACTCATGACATCACTGATGACACCATCCAGTGAATGTGTGTCTTTCTGAAAAATAAATATGTTTTATATATGTATATGTAAAGGTCGATGGAAAAATAAAAGTTTAAATTATTGTCTTATTGAATGTTTTTTTTTTTAAATGATTGGAAAACTGGCTTATTAAGTGTATCTTAGTGAATAAATATATTAGCGAGTAATGTTTAAATATTTAAATGTTTGTATCAGTGTTTCACTTTGTGTATAAATGGCTACATGGGTTGGTGAGTAGCTACATGTGTGTGTATATGGGTTATTAGATGTTTTTTTAGTATCAGTATGAGTGTCTGTATGGTTTGGTGGGGGTGTTACTTAGCATATAGATGCATCAATGACTGACTCACTGTTTATATGTTTTTTGAAGATAGCATATGTGCAGGACTGTATGGGTGGATGAGTGTGTATATGTGTGTGTTAGTGAGTGAATGACTGCCTCACTAGTGTCTTTATCAGTAACTACATATGTTTTAATCTAGTTTATGTGAGTATTGATATATATAAATCAGTATATGTGAGAGTGAGAGATTGAAACAGTTCCTCTTTAAATAAGTATGTGTTTCTATAAGTGATTGTTTAAGAGAGTAAGTATGTGTAAGTTTCCTTAGAAGTAAGGTGGTAGTGTGTGTATATCTGTATATGTAAATAAATGGATGTTTATTCGTTTATTTGCATGTGTGAATATGTGTGTGAGTAACTTTTTGATGACTGTCGGTGTGTAACAGGATGTATTGGTGTATCACTACATATGATGAGTGAGTATATGTATGAGTGACTATATGGAACTGTTGGTGAATGAGTGGATGTGTATATATATGGTTGAATTACTGAATTGGTTGTTGTAACTGGTATGGGTATATCCACTTTGTTGAAAATGTTAGTTTCTATTTTTGAATATATGTTTCAAGGGTTACTTTACAGTGAAAGGATGTCTGTCACTCTGTCACAAGGATGGTGTCATCAGTGGTGTCATGAGTGATGTCACTGACCATGTCATGAGTGATGTAATATGTGATGTCATCAGCAGTGCATTACACGCGCAAGTTATAGTGAGTCCAACTAACTATAACGTGGAATTTCATTGGTTTTATGTCAGTAAAATTTCAAGCTAACTATAACTGGTGTGAAACCTATGTTTTTTTCAGTGAATTTAATAGGTTTTTTAAATGCTAATTCCTAACTATAACTGGTGTGAAACCTATGGTTTTTTCAGTGAATTTAATAGGTTTTTTAAATGCTAATTCCTAACTATAACTGGTGTGAAACCTATGTTTTTTTCAGTGAATTTCATAGGTTTTTTAATAGCAAATTTCTATAGCTATGAAATGTAATATTCTCTAAAATGAATCCTATATTATATATTTATGTAATACTATTTTTTATATATATTGTTTTTTTTTTTTTTTTGCCTTTGAGCGCTTCCAGTACACGTACCGGGCACTCCCCCGCAAAATATATATATATTTTTTATTTTGGCATATATGCCCCTCCTAAACTCCCCTCAGAAAACCTAGAGGGTCAGGAAGTGTCTACCGTGCCCCCTTCTACCCATTCCCAACGTTGTTTGTCCTCCATCTCGCATCTCAATTCTACAGAAACACAAAATGCCGGACTTCTGTAGTGCTCCCGGTGCGCGTACCAGGGCGCGCACCGGGAAGCGCTCCCCAAAAATATGTGGGAAAGTAATTTACATAAAAACCACTGGAGACACTTACACCAAATATAGAATAGGCCCTACTACATAGCAGTCCCTACCATTTACCCACATTTGGTGGTATTCCATTGAGCCATTTGGGCTGTAGCCCTGTCTAAATATCCTGAGGTAAATTACATGACAAAAACACATATTATTATTATTATTATTATTATTATTATTATTATTAAAAAAAATTTAAAGCGCGTAGTCACCCGTGAGTATCTCAGCGCTAAGATCAATACAACTGCGGGTCAGTGGGGGCAGGGAGGGGGGAGGTCAGGATTTAAGGGAAGAGGTGGGTTTTCAGCCGCTTTCTGAATCGTAGATAGTTAGGTTCTGTTCTCAGGTCGCGGGGTAAGGCGTTCCAGAGGCGTGCGGTGTGGACTGAGAAGCGCCTTCCACCTGTGCGTGCCTTCTTGACTCTGGGAATGATGATAAGATATTCCTGATCGGATCGGAGGGATCTTGGGGCTTTATATGGTTTGATGAATTTTCTTAAGATCGGGGGGCCTTTGTTTTGAAGCAGTCTGTGAGCCAGGCAGAGGGCTTTGAACTTCACTCGTTCTCTTACCGAGAGCCAATGGAGAAGCTTCAAGGCTGGTTTGGCCGAAGCTCTGGCAGGAGTGTTGGTGAGGATCCGGGCAGCTGCGTTTTGGATCCTTTGTAGCTTGTTCAAGGTTGCCTCAGGAGCGCCTAGATAGATGGAGTTACTGTAGTCGAGCCTAGGTAGTATCAGGCCTTGGATCAACAGTTTTTGAGAGGTGGGAGGAAGTAGGGGTAAGATCTTTCGAATCGATTTGAGGAGCCCAAAGCACGTCCCGGCTACTTTTTTTGCTTGCGTTATAAACGACAGATCTTTTTCGAGCCACACACCCAGGCTTTTAACCCCGGGTTTCGGGTCTGGAGGCAGGCCCAGACAGGGTGGCCAGATGTTCTGTGAAAGGGAGAGCCCCTTCTGACCAAGGAGGAGAATGTCAGTCTTTGAACCGTTAAGTTTCAAAGATGAACTGTTCATCCATCCTTGTATCTGCGTCAGACAGTTGTATAGGTCCGCAGGTTGTTGGCTTGGGTGAGATAGGGACACCACTAGTTGTGTGTCGTCAGCATAGCTGACGATACTCACTCCGAATGGGATGACAACCTCCTCCAATGGGGACATGTAGATATTGAATAATGTGGGGCTCAGGGAAGAGCCCTGGGGCACGCCACATTGGAGGGGTGTTTCGGAGGAGCGGGTGTTATTCTCCCAGATCTGAAAGGAGCGCTGACCCAGAAAGGACAATAGCCAGGACAGTGCGGTTCCTTCTACACCGACACTCCTGAGTCGGTGGATAAGGAGTTGGTGGTTGACGGTGTCGAAGGCCGCATTGAGGTCGAGGAGGATCACTGCCACTGATCCTCCCGCGTCTAGAAGTGTTCTGGCCTCCTCCACCGCCGCAAGGAGGGCGATGTCGGTGCCCTGCCCTGGGCGGAATCCCATCTGCGAGCTTTTCAGCTGATTATTGGTTTCCAAAAATTGTGAAAGTTTTCTATTCACACGTTTTTTGGCAATCTTACTAGTTCCCGGGAGAAGAGAAATTGGCCTGTAGTTGGCCAGGTCCACAGGGTCCAGGGATGTTTTTTTTAGTAGCGCCTTGACGACTGCCGCCTTCCAGCTAGAGGGGATGACTCCCTGTTGCAGTGAGGCGTTAATAAGATGGGTAAGGGGGGGAACGATTGTGGGTGCTACTCTCTTGATGATACGTAGCGGGGCCGGGTCCCTGGGAGATCCGCTTTTGATGATATTAAGCGTGCTTTCGACCTCTTCGGCAGTCACTTGTCCCCAGGAGGTGAGACAGGGGGAGGTAGGAATATTATTGATCTCTTTTCCCTCGCTCGAGTTTGTAGTTGGGATAGAGTCGAGGATTTTCTGGATCTTCTCTTTGAAGAAGTTAGCAAGTTTATAGCATTTTTCCTCATCTGCCTTGGGGTCTGGTGGGTTTCTAGGTCCGGGGTCTGGGACCTTAAGGAGTTCTTTTAAAATAGTAAAAGATTCCTTGCTGGAGCAAGCAGAATTTTCTATTCTTTCTTGAAAGAATAAACTTTTGGTCTTGCGAAGGGCGGTTTTATAAATTTGCAATGCGGTGTGGTAGGCGGCCTTCTTTACATTCGATTTATCCTTCCTCCAGGAACGTTCCGTTCTCTTGCATTCCTGTCGCAGAGACTTAAGCTCCGGAGTGTACCAAGGAGCGGGGTTCACTCGTTTGGTATGTTTGAGAGTGGTAGTTTTGGGGAGGAGTTTATCCAATGAGGATGTGACCCAGGAATTAAACTGTTCATCGGCAATGACAGGATCAGTGGAGAGGGTAGGTATAGAATCTGAGAGAATAGTGGCCCATTCAGCTGGTACAAGCTTGTGCCAACGTCGGTCGGTAACCCGAATTTTAGAGGATTAGGGGGGTGCTATGAATAGATGACAGGAGATAGGGATTAGGAAGTGATCTGTCCATGGAAGAGGGAGGGGGGTCCAGTAGTGATGTCCGCGATATTGGAATGGACGGGATCCAAGAGGTGTCCCTTCTCATGGGTGTGTCCGCTATTGACCAGCCGGATGTTAAATGACATAAGGTCCTGAAGGAGATCATATGCTATAGAATCTGTGGGGTCTGTAAGGTGGAGATTGAGGTCGCCCACGAGGAGGAAGTTAGGGGTGGAAGAAGCTAATTGTGACACCGTATCGGTGAGAGCGTTGAGGAATTTCCCTGGTGTACCCGGAGGGCGGTAAATCAACAGTCCTGAGAGGGAGTGTGCCGGAGAAGTTTGGAGGGCGAAATGGCAGCTTTCGCAATCTTCAATGTTGGCATTGCTGATTCTACAGACAAGGTGTTCTCTATGGACTATTGCCAGACCCCCTCCTCTCCCTTTAGGTCTATGCAGGGTTTGAATAAGATAGCCTCGGGGTAGGGCATTAACAATGCCAGAACAATGTCAGAATCTGAGCTGAAACATATGAAACTGTTTGAATTTTCAACCAATTAAAATGTTACTTACATTTTGTACTTTTATGTGCTGACATTTGATTGGTTAAGTACATGAATATATATGAAAAATAAGAGGGAAACACAGCCATTTTGACTAACACTACCTAAGGTACATTTGGAAAGAATTTTGACAGAAAACTTCAACTACTTTGAAATAGGTAAGTTGTTAATTTGAAAGGAAAACTATGTTATGCACTTTAAATTAATTTGGGAAAACGTTTTCAGATAGTTATATTCTGTCCCTCTGTAAGAGTTAGAGATTGAGATAGGCTTCTCTGTTATGATTATGGATTGAGTTAGGCTTCTCTGATATAATTATGAATTTACTTAGGCTTCATCACAGGCACTTTTTAATAGTTCTACTTCCTGCCTTAAACCATACACTGCCCAAAGATAACTTCACTGTTAAAAACTCACAAGTACCTGTCTGAACTTAAACCCAACAGTGCCATATCTCTACTGATATATTTATTTTGTATGCAATTTACAGCAACAAAATGGAAGGAGATCAGAATATTTCTTTCGAAATTGTTTTGAACAACAACCCTGAAGAAAAAATTGCTGAGAATGATAACTTTGATTTTATGGATGACTCTCTGGACCAACAATTAGTTCAGTGAGTGGAATCAATAGAATCACAAAATGAAAATGAGGACATTCCAGACAATATATTGTTAGAAGTTTTATTAAATTTTGAAAAAGAATCAGAAAAATAAATGTATATTTAATATTCAAAAATTGTTTGAGCCATTATTCATTTTTATATGTAATTCATCAAGTATTTCCAAAATGTTTATAATATAAAGTGAGACTTATAGTATACTGTGCAACTTTTTTGTGTTACATAGTAAGTTTGCTCATAGTTACTTCCTTTCTCCCACTATATTATCTCCAATGTGTATTTAACATCTCTTTATCATCTCCTTTCTCCATGTTGTTTCTGCTTTCCTGACAGACTATGGTATGAATTCCATATACCACAATAACTTCTATAACAACATGCAAGGGGCCTCATTTATGAAAAGTGACGCATCGCTGCGTGAAAACAGCGATGCGTCACTTTTCACTGTGCACTCCTTGTGACACCAACGATGCGTCATATTTAATGTATGACCCATCATGTCGCTTACAGATACGTCAGTATTTCTGACGCATCTGTAAGCGCAAAAGTGACGCATTGCTGGAGTGTGTCACAAAAGTGACGCAACTCCAGCAATGCGCCCTTTCACATGGGGAAAGCCCCATGTGAAAGGGCTTGCGTCAGTCTTACGCCTGCTGTGAGGCAGGCGCAAGATTTTGACGCAACAGCATCCTAAAAGTGACGCTGTGAAATCTCATAGATTTCACTGCGTCACTATTACGAGGCTCTTTGCGGGGAACGCCCCCTCTGCATACATTACACCTGACGCAGGTATAATGTGGCGCAGGGGTTTAAAAAGTGACGCATCTACCTAGATGCGTCACTTTTTAAATATGGCCCAACAAGGCGCATTTTGTACGCCGCTGTTACGTCACAAAAAGTGACGCACCGGCGGTGCAAAACTGACGCAAGGCCTCATAAATAAGGGCCAAGATATCTACAAAGGAGACGGTGTATATTAAATTTTAGACTCTGCATTGGTACCTACATGTTGGTACTTAATAATAAAAAAAAAACAACAGAAAGAACAATTAATAAACATATATTTTTTGAAAAGTCTGTCGATCTTTTTTCCCCATGGTACGCTCCCTGGTGCGCTCCATGGTGCGCGTACCGGGCGCTCCCCCCGGCAAAAATCGAATTTTTATTTTTTTTATTTTTTACCCCGCGGGCCCTTTTATGGCCCCCACATCAAACCTAGGGGGTCAGGGAGATCTACCCTGCCCCTTATGGTCAATTCCCCCCTTTGTTTTTGCCACCTCTTGTGTCTCGATTATACCGAGAGACAAGATGGCGGCCGCTCCGGACTGTTTCGAATGTTTACAGACACCCGAGAGCCAATCACCTTTCCGCACGCAAGTCGCGTAGCGCGCCCGGTACGCGCCCCGGTGCGCGTACTGGGGAGCTGCCATAGATATATATATTTGTTTGAACCTAAATTACTCAAAATCCACTGGAGCACATATCTTGAGACATAGCAAAGGCACATCGGGCTACCAGTCCCTACAAATTTGCCAAGTTTGGTGGAAATCCATTCAGCCGTTCGGGCTAAAAGTGAAGTTGACCGCCCTATGGAAATTAACATGAGGAAAACATGTTTTGGGACCCCCTTTTATCTCGGCCCCCGCTTGATGAATACCCCCCAAACTTTAAGGGAAGGAGCGGAGCGGAGCAGGCCATTTTCTTGGAGAAATTCGCGAAGATTCGTCCACCGGCGCCAAAGTTATTCCCAATAGAATGTTGCTGATTTCCTAACTATAACTACCTACTGGCGACTGCCAGTAGGTAATATATATATATATATATATATATATATATATATATATATATATATATATATATATATATATATATATATATATATATATATATATATATAATATATGCACAAACCTCCGTTCTCCTGCTACAATCACCCTTGATATTGATCGCGCTGGAAACAGACACGGACCACAAATTGGATGCTGGTTATTCTCGTTTATTCAGCTGTCGCCATAATATATATATATATATATATATATATATATATATATATATATATATATATATATATATATATATATATTCCACACACTTCTAACTCAGTTGTGTTAACAAATGGCAAGCACACAGGTATTCGCTTTCAGATGTTTATTTCACAAACCCCTCACCCCCGACAGACGCGTTTCGCTTTGCAGCTTCGTCAGTGTCGATTAGTGTACACACCAGATCCCCATTTTAACCCTTAGGTCCGCCCCACAATTTCAACAACATAGAAGATGGTGCACAATGTAACTTATGTGAATGCGGACGACATCTTTAAATGCATATTAAATTATACATTTCCCAGGGTTGTCATGGAATATAATAAAGTGCTAAGTGCTCATTTAAAAACATGTGTCCATAACTAATTCATAAAGTGCATACGTGCTCCAGTCATTGCAAGGGGATTTTTTACATGGTCCTAAATACCAGCTAGTCTCCTTTTATTCTACTTATAATAGTATTTTCCCGTGCTCGTGTTAATTAAGTATCCCTTACTTTGTTACTTTGTAGAGCCCTGTATGGGCAGTTATTGGTATTCAAATAGAGAACATGACGGTTGAATCGCACAGTTGTATTTCAGATAAGTGCACCTTTGCCGACCACTCGTGTAAGCTAATACCAGGAATCTTTTCCCGCATGATCCCATGCAGGAATTAGAGGTGTACCCACATTTCCTCATCTTTGTTGAGTCCCCATGGGGCCATTGTTTTGAGGTCTATAATGTATTTTGATTCAAGCACGCAGAGTGCTTTAGTCCTGTCCCCTCCACGTTCTGAGTGAGCAATCTGATCTATGCAGTAAGAGCTCAAAAGGTCTCTATTGCTTTGATGTAATTCAGCGAAATGGCGTGCCACCGGGTATGATTTATAATTTTTAGTGATGGCATGCAAATGCTCTAGAATACATAGTTTTGTGGGGTTGATCGTACTCCCTATGTATCTTTTTTTGCAGGGACGGACTAGACAATAAATCGTGAAGAAATGCTGTGTGAAGCATGAAACGGGTCAGGCTGTCTAATTCCTCTGGAACAGACTTGCACTCACTGTGCTGCAACTTCCCAATAAAACGAAATACCTGCTATCTGCGTGGGCTCTCCTAAGTGGGCTTTGTGAGATGTAATTAAATGACGGCCGGTCCCGGTCGTGGGAGAGACCTGCCATGGATGGATGGACTGCGCTGCCTTTCACTTGAGGCAGCACTGCAGGCAGAATAGCCGTTTGGGAGGCAACATAATACATCATGGTGAGAGCGGGACTCTTTTCCAGAACCACTTGGTTTTTAATTCTTGTCCAATAGTTTGTCGAGTGTAAGCAACTCACTGGAGTTTTATTGGCGGCACTACAACAACCAGCAGGCTAAGCGAGAGCCAACGCCCACTGGGGCAGCTGGTGAGACTATTTTTGTGGTGCCGAGTGCTTCACTTCACAAGGACTCTAGCCTCTGAAGAAATGCTGTGTGAAGCATGAAACGCGTCAGGCTGTCTAATTCCTCTGGAACAGACTTGCACTCACTGTGCTGCAACTTCCCAATAAAACGAAATACCTGCTATCTGCGTGGGCTCTCCTAAGTGGGCTTTGTGAGACGTAATTAAATGACGGCCGGTCCCGGTCATGGGAGAGACCTGCAATGGATGGATGGACTGCGCTGCCTTTCACTTGAGGCAGCACTGCAGGCAGAATAGCCGTTTGGGAGGCAACATAATACATCATGGTGAGAGCAGGACTCTTTTCCAGAACCACTTGGTTTTTAATTCTTGTCCAATAGTTTGTCGAGTGTAAGCAACTCACTGGAGTTTTATTGGCGGCACTACAACAACCAGCAGGCTAAGCGAGAGCCAACGCCCACTGGGGCAGCTGGTGAGACTATTTTTGTGGTGCCGAGTGCTTCACTTCACAAGGACTCTAGCCTCTGAAGAAATGCTGTGTGAAGCATGAAACGCGTCAGGCTGTCTAATTCCTCTGGAACAGACTTGCACTCACTGTGCTGCAACTTCCCAATAAAACGAAATACCTGCTATATGCGTGGGCTCTCCTAAGTGGGCTTTGTGAGACGTAATTAAATGACGGCCGGTCCCGGTCGTGGGAGAGACCTGCCATAGATGGATGGACTGCGCTGCCTTTCACTTGAGGCAGCACCGCAGGCAGAATAGCCGTTTGGGAGGCAACATAATACATCATGGTGAGAGCGGGACTCTTTTCCAGAACCACTTGGTTTTTAATTCTTGTCCAATAGTTTGTCGAGTGTAAGCAACTCACTGGAGTTTTATTGGCGGCACTACAACAACCAGCAGGCTAAGCGAGAGCCAACGCCCACTGGGGCAGCTGGTGAGACTATTTTTGTGGTGCCGAGTGCTTCACTTCACAAGGACTCTAGCCTCTGAAGAAATGCTGTGTGAAGCATGAAACGCGTCAGGCTGTCTAATTCCTCTGGAACAGACTTGCACTCACTGTGCTGCAACTTCCCAATAAAACGAAATACCTGCTATCTGCGTGGGCTCTCCTAAGTGGGCTTTGTGAGACGTAATTAAATGATGGCCGTTCCCGGTCGTGGGAGAGACCTGCCATGGATGGATGGACTGCACTGCCTTTCACTTGAGGCAGCACTGCAGGCAGAATAGCCGTTTGGGAGGCAACATAATACATCATGGTGAGAGCGGGACTCTTTTCCAGAACCACTTGGTTTTTAATTCTTGTCCAATAGTTTGTCGAGTGTAAGCAACTCACTGGAGTTTTATTGGCGGCACTACAAGAACCAGCAGGCTAAGCGAGAGCCAACGCCCACTGGGGCAGCTGGTGAGACTATTTTTGTGGTGCAGAGTGCTTCACTGCACAAGGACTCTAGCCTCTGAAGAAATGCTGTGTGAAGCATGAAACGCGTCAGGCTGTCTAATTCCTCTGGAACAGACTTGCACTCACTGTGCTGCAACTTCCCAATAAAACGAAATACCTGCTATCTGCGTGGGCTCTCCTAAGTGGGCTTTGTGAGACGTAATTAAATGACGGCCGGTCCCGGTCGTGGGAGAGACCTGCCATGGATGGATGGACTGCGCTGCCTTTCACTTGAGGCAGCACTGCAGGCAGAATAGCCGTTTGGGAGGCAACATAATACATCATGGTGAGAGCTGGACTCTTTTCCAGAACTCCTTGGTTTTTAATTCTTGTCCAATAGTTTGTCGAGTGTAAGCAACTCACTGGAGTTTTATTGGCGGCACTACAACAACCAGCAGGCTAAGCGAGAGCCAACGCCCACTGGGGCAGCTGGTGAGACTATTTTTGTGGTGCCGAGTGCTTCACTTCACAAGGACTCTAGCCTCTGAAGAAATGCTGTGTGAAGCATGAAACGCGTCAGGCTGTCTAATTCCTCTGGAACAGACTTGCACTCACTGTGCTGCAACTTCCCAATAAAACGAAATACCTGCTATCTGCGTGGGCTCTCCTAAGTGGGCTTTGTGAGACGTAATTAAATGACGGCCGGTCCCGGTCGTGGGAGAGACCTGCCATGGATGGATGGACTGCGCTGCCTTTCACTTGAGGCAGCACTGCAGGCAGAATAGCCGTTTGGGAGGCAACATAATACATCATGGTGAGAGCGGGACTCTTTTCCAGAACCACTTGGTTTTTAATTCTTGTCCAATAGTTTGTCGAGTGTAAGCAACTCACTGGAGTTTTATTGGCGGCACTACAACAACCAGCAGGCTAAGCGAGAGCCAACGCCCACTGGGGCAGCTGGTGAGACTATTTTTGTGGTGCCGAGTGCTTCACTTCACAAGGACTCTAGCCTCTGAAGAAATGCTGTGTGAAGCATGAAACGCGTCAGGCTGTCTAATTCCTCTGGAACAGACTTGCACTCACTGTGCTGCAACTTCCCAATAAAACGAAATACCTGCTATCTGCGTGGGCTCTCCTAAGTGGGCTTTGTGAGACGTAATTAAATGACGGCCGGTCCCGGTCGTGGGAGAGACCTGCCATGGATGGATGGACTGCGCTGCCTTTCACTTGAGGCAGCACTGCAGGCAGAATAGCCGTTTGGGAGGCAACATATTACATCATGGTGAGAGCGGGACTCTTTTCCAGAACCACTTGGTTTTTAATTCTTGTCCAATAGTTTGTCGAGTGTAAGCAACTCACTGGAGTTTTATTGGCGGCACTACAACAACCAGCAGGCTAAGCGAGAGCCAACGCCCACTGGGGCAGCTGGTGAGACTATTTTTGTGGTGCCGAGTGCTTCACTTCACAAGGACTCTAGCCTCTGAAGAAATGCTGTGTGAAGCATGAAACGCGTCAGGCTGTCTAATTCCTCTGGAACAGACTTGCACTCACTGTGCTGCAACTTCCCAATAAAACGAAATACCTGCTATCTGCGTGGGCTCTCCTAAGTGGGCTTGTGAGACGTAATATATATATATATATATATATATATATATATATATATATATATATATATATATATATATATATATATATATATATATATATATATATATATATTCCACACACTTCTAACTCGGTTGAGTTAACAAATGGCAAGCACACAGGTATTCGCTTTCAGATGTTTATTTCACAAACCCCTCACCCCCGACAGACGCGTTTCGCTTTGCAGCTTCGTCAGTGTCGATTAGTGTACACACCAGATCACCATTTTAACCCTTAGGTCCGCCCCACAATTTCAACAACATAGAAGATGGTGCACAATGTAACTTATGTGAATGCTGACGACATCTTTAAATGCATATTAACTTATACATTTCCCAGGGTTGTCATGGAATATAATAAAGTGCTAAGTGCTCATTTAAAAACATGTGTCCATAACTAATTCATAAAGTGCATACGTGCTCCAGTCATTGCAAGGGGATTTTTTACATGGTCCTAAATACCAGCTAGTCTCCTTTTATTCTACTTATAATAGTATTTTCCCGTGCTTGTGTTAATTAAGTATCCCTTACTTTGTTACTTTGTATAGCCCTGTATGGGCAGTTAGTGGTATTCAAATAGAGAACATGACGGTTGAATCGCACAGTTGTATTTCAGATAAGTGCACCTTTGCCGACCACTCGTGTAAGCTAATACCAGGAATCTTTTCCCGCATGATCCCATGCAGGAATTAGAGGTGTACCCACATTTCCTCATCGTTGTTGAGTCCCCATGGGGCCATTGTTTTGAGGTCTATAATGTATTTTGATTCAAGCACGCAGAGTGCTTTAGTCCTGTCCCCTCCACGTTCTGAGTGAGCAATCTGATCTATGCAGTAAGAGCTCAAAAGGTCTCTATTGCTTTGATGTAATTCAGCGAAATGGCGTGCCACCGGGTATGATTTATAATTTTTAGTGATGGCATGCAAATGCTCTAGAATACATAGTTTTGTGGGGTTGATCGTACTCCCTATGTATCTTTTTTTGCAGGGACGGACTAGACAATAAATCGTGAACTCCGAGTTGCAATTGAGGAGATTTTTAATCTCTCTATTGGGTTTGCCCTCATTAGTTCGCCCTGGATAGCTGGCAACTTTTTTACTGTTTTACACACCTTACACCTTAGGCATGGAAAGAATCCTGTCGCTTTAGACATTTTCGCTGGCTGTGTTTTGGGGGAGAAGTGGCTGCGAACTAGGTGATCTGCTAATGACTAGCAGCTCCGATATGTAATTAAAGGCTTTTCTGGGAGGTGTTTCCTCAGCACATTATCAGTGGTTAAAATGTGCCAATTTTTCTTAAAAATGTGTACTAGCCCCCCTGCCTTTGTGCTGTAATCTGTGATCATTCTTATCGGTTCCTCGCTTTTGTGTGGTACCTTCACTACCAGGAGATCCCTTCTATTGACTTTGTTTTTCAAATTTCTGGGGTCTCGAACTTGTGTGGTGCTGATACTCTCATTCCATTGACTTAGTTCATTGCTTTCCAAGCTTTGTTGCATTGGAGCAGGGGTGTTTATCGTTAAGGCTAGAGGCTCCTCCTCCGTGATTACAACATTTGACTCCACGTTTATTGTGCTATCTCCCCCCCCAAAAAAAAAAAAATATATATATATATATATACATATATATATGAATTTCAGTTAACATGAGTAATGTGTGGTAAAGAACAGCAATATAATACAATGTGTTGCAAAGGTGAATACCTTGTATGACATGTGTTGTAAAGCCATGCATGCTAAATGCATGGATTGTAACAACTGATATTCTATACTTGGGTTGCACTGCACACAAGAGCACAGTGGAAAGTGCTGTGTCAGTGCATGGGACTGATCATACAGCACAACTCAAGGCTGCTTATTGTTTAAATAATTAGGGCATAATTAGTTAAGGCCCCCATGTATACACTGGATGTAATAATATAATTGGCTGAGAATTGTATCAAATGTACTACTTTCACCATCCCTGAACTCCACATCTCAGTATTCCTTAGATGTCACCTGAGACAGCGCAAGTGCTGTCATGAGCAACAGATCTTGCTTTTCAAGGCACAAACTGGCAGCCACATACTTGCAGATTAAGATAAATTCGGACTGAAGGACTTTGCGCTCTATAGGGCGGGGTGCAAATTAGCTGCCAGTGGTAATGTAATGCTATGCACCTCTGGCAGGGGGCTGCATGAAAGGGTAACCAGCACTACATTATATAGGAAGCTCACCATAAAACCAGAACAGAAACAAAGGCAGTGATATGTTTTCCTGAATTACTGAATACTAATCATCTCCAAACAGAAACGGATTTGCAGGCTATTGCTATTATTGCTATTATTCGACCACTTTCTAATACACTTCAACCTTCAATTATTTCCAAATGTAGTGTTCATATGCCTGGGTCTGCAATTCACAGTGAATGAACAACCATTTGGATTTAAACCAAGGTACAGATTTCCAAGAACTGACTCAACTCTGCATATTAGCAGAGATACTCCACTTAATTTGCGTCACGGAAAAAAACCTATGCCCCACCAAGGATGCGTCACATTTACAATGTGGCGCACCGTGGCGCGAAGATTAATAGATGCATGATGCATCTATTGGCATAAAGGCAAAGCATTGCTGGAGTCATGTCGCAAGCTTGACGCAAATCCAGCAGTGCTCAGGGGTGGCCTATACTTATTGTGCTGTGTCACTTATTACGCCTGCTTCAAGCAGGCATAAGGTTTTGACGCAGTGGTGTCGTAAAAGTTACTCATTGAAATCTTGCAGATTTTGGTGCGTCACTTTTACTAGGCTTTCTTGCGTGGGAACGGCCACCTTGCATATATTATACCTGACGCAGGGCTTTACAATGTGACACATCTCCCTAGATGCGTCACATTGTAAATTTGTTACAACGTGGCGAACTGCTTACAACGCCACTCAGTCACAAAAGCAACACAACGGCGGTGTAAAAGTGTCGCAAGAGGCTTGTAAATCTGCCCCTAAGTATCTATAACTATCGATCATTCGTCAATGTGGCAGGCTGCACCTTTCTGTATTTTTGATCAGTTTCTATTCCCACAGCAGTACCAAAATGGTCAGGACGTCTTGTGCCGTATTTTTGGAGAACATATTTTTTTTCATTTATGTCAAGGATGCGCTTAAGAATACACAATGCTCCATTGAATTTTTAAAAATATGCAATACCCTCACTAAATTAATTGTTTTAAATGTACACAAGTTGTCCAGGAAATCACTTTATCCAACAGGTCCAAAATGAGGGCCATGAAGGCAACACAGTTCATATACAAATTTTCCAAAGTCTTTGAGGCCTTGGGCACAAATGGCACTCTGACTTTGCAGTATGAGGCAGCAAAGAAATACCCGGGGTACTCTGCTTTTCACTGCTACTCTCCGCCAATAATATGACCATGGCCATTGAAGCAATGTTAAGGGGCAAATTATGCGTCAGTGCTAGCTACATAATGCAGCAAGAAAAAGCAAATAATGTTGCGTAATGTGGTACATTTCTCAATGGTATTTTAGACATATTTCCACTGTCTGCCAAAGTTTAAAACTAATTAGTACCAGCGTAATGCTCAAATGCAGCAAGAAGCAATAGAAAGGTGACTTGTCAAATTTTGGAAGGAACTTCCGTTCAGTGTATAAGATGCCTTCAGCTTTTAAGTAACTTTTTATCGCTTAGCACCTAAAACAATTTAATTTGTCAAAATCTCCAGGTTATGCAGCAAATGGTGTATTGTGGACAAATTAAGAAAATTCATATTATTCCTGCAAAAACCACCTCCTGGCACTGCAAACAACTCGCTTCCACATCTGCTCTATCCTCAATTGTTCCATGAAAGAAGGCTGTCTTCCTCATGAGTGGAAGGTGGCACAACTGATTCCCATCTAAATAAATCTTAAAGCACCCATGGAGGATTTATCCAACTATCACCCGATCTCTCTGCTTCCTCACCAGAGCAAGATCTTCGAAAAGCACTTAACAAACATCTGTCTGAATTTGTCGAAACCTCAAACTGCCTTGATCCATCTCAGTTGGGCTTTCGACCCAGACACAGCACAGAGGAGCTTTGGTTGCAGTTACTGATAACAGATAAGAAAGTTCCCGCTTCTTTGAAGCCTAGTACACCTTCTACTAATACACATGTTTCACCAAAGAAAGGGCATGGACTGGGTGGGGTTCCATCTTTGGCAGGTAAAACTGATCAACATCATGTAGAGGGAACAAACAAAGATATTGTCCAGCCAAAAAATCACGTAGAAAAGACGAGATTGTCACGCTTTAGGACAATTAATCTCCCCCCGAAGCCCTACCCTTTGTGGTTATACTAGCAGGAGTACCATCATTGAAGGAGGGAAAAAAGGAAATGCAAATTGAACTTAAGAACAAATGCGTACGATGGTTGCAGGTAAATAGACCCTTACCCCCCAATATTTCTGGAGAAATACTAGCGGTTAGACGAGGGGAATGGATAGGAAGAAACATTAAAACCACAGCAGGGGATATTATAACCATCAACTTTAGAGATATGGCTGCGGTTGACTACATATGTAACATTCCAACAAGCGCCTCTAATACACAGATCTTTCCCCTACCTCTTTCATACTTCTATCCATTAATGCACCCAAGGCAAATCCCAAGAAATAGATTTCCTTCGAACAGGGCATTCCAACAAGTCCCCCAGCCAAGATTTCTGCAAAGACAACCATCCTGGCAGGATACCCCTAATTTTGACCCATTCCTATCACAATATTCACACTGGAACAGGTTCTGTGTATTAGATGAGGTGGATTGACTCGATATTGAGGAAAAAAATACAACACCATTAGACATGGGTCTAAATGAGGAAGGGAATATTCCAGTGGAAACTATGAATTCTAGCCCCAGCCCTATTCCTGCACAAATGGCTGGCCATGTTGCGTTAACACCATTATCTGTGACTATGCCTTTAAATAAAGCTTCTGATTCTGAAAAGAGTAATGTGCATGACCAAAAGGGTGCCTTAACAATCCTTAGTTGGAATTTAGCGGGTATACACCGCAAACTAGCATCACCTGAATGGAACTCTCTAGCGGAGGCACACAAGATCTGCCTGGAGCTTAGAACCACTTCATAGAGTTGGCTACGTAACATATTTTGTGCCTGCAGAGAGACATACAATTGGGAAGGGACGCCCTTCAGGTGGCCAGCTTAGCTGGATTAGTATCCCTCTCAATTGCCACATAAAAATTAAGCAGATTAATAGCCCGGACATTTTAGGACTCTCTTTAGATGGTCCTCGTAGGGGGTTTACATTGGACCTGTATAACATCTACGTCAGAGGCACCAAATATGGGTCTATGCCCCCCATTGTAACCGCACTTGAAGTGGAATTAAGAGAAAAAACTGAGGGTGCCAAAATTATTATTGCGGGTGATTTTAACTGTACTTATGAGCCACTCTCCTCTGATGATATTCTGGACTTGTGGGAGGATGATACTAGAAGGGGCTTTCCGCTCCGAAATATTCCTCCGATCAAGAGATGGTCGCACAGTGCGATCCAACGAAACGCCCTGACAGTGGAGTTTGGCCTAAGAGCTGTGAATGGCCGAACACCATCTGACCCTTTGGGTGCTGCCACATATAACAGAGTCAATCATACTTCCAGGATCGATTGCATATTGATAGATGTAATGCTATGGGATCGAGTCAAGGATATGGTAGTCCTCTCTACCGTGGAAAGCGATCATAATCCGCTTTCTCTTTCTGTATCAAATCCCTGGTCTAACAAATCAACTGAGAACCCTCCCAACGATGCCCACAAAATCTCTGTATCCACCTGTGGGAAACGTTTAAAATGGAACCAAATTGCCATTGACGAGACTAAGCTTAAAAATATAAGAGAACTACTTGTGTCCTCACAATCGGAACTAGACACCACTAACGCAGTCTTGGCAATAGATGGGGTAACAGCAATCTTTGAAGACACTCTTAGGTCTACAGGCAAAATATTCTTGAAAAAGGGGTGTGTGAAAGGAAACATGGCATCCCGGAAGCCTATGGGTAAGCATGATTGGTATAATCCTGCATGCTGACATGCAAAATCACTCCTAATTGAAAGTGTTAAAGGTAAAATACAATCCCAGATACAAGAAGCTAGGAAAAGATACAGACGTACACTGGAAATAGCTAAAAAGGAGTGGGATGAGGACTTCTAGTGCACTTTGAAAGAGGCTAGTGCAAGAAAAGATTCAAGGTGCTTTTGGGATATCATCAGAACAAGAAACAGACCGGATAGTGACCTCATAACATGCAACATTACTAGCCAAGAGTGGGTTAACCACTTCTCTAAGCTATACACTCGCCAATCTGATCAGAATACCCTAGATACATCTAAGAAAGATCAGGTACGAGAAGTGGTTCCAATTAGGATACAAAAGGACGGGGAAGCAGACCCAATAGATCTTGACTTCTCTATAAAAGAGGTTGAATATGCCATCAGTGCCATTAAGCCCCAAAAGGCACCTGGGCCTGATGGCATCCCTGGGGATTTGCTGCGCTCTGACATCACGACATGGGGGAAATGTATCCACAGTTTACTGATTGCTATCTGTAGGGGCGCCCCAGTCCCTACATCCTGGAAAGGGGCGGAGGTCGTCCCAATTTTTAAAAAAGGCGCCAGGGATGACCCGTCTAATTACAGGCCTATTAGTCTGCTAGATATAAGCCAAAAGGTAGTCGGTAAGGTATTATTGACCAGAACACTGGAATGGATTAATGAAAATAATGTCCTTTCTGACTTCCAGGCAGGGTTTAGAACAGGCACTGGCACAATAGAACAAGCCTTCAGACTGATGCTAGTGTACTGGAAGGTGGTGGTCATAGGCAAAGGCAGTCTTTATCTCGCATTCATTGATTTAAAGACTGCTTTTGACCTTGTACCTAGGGAGACCCTGTGGAGAGTCCTTAGCGATATGGGGATACCAAATTACATTTTATCACTACTTGTAAGACTCCATGAGAACAGCTTTGTCCAGATTAGATGGGGTTCAAGGGGAGAAAAAACTACCAGCATTCCAGTAGAGAGAGGAGTTCGCCAGGGATTTGTTCTGGCTCCCACTCTTTTTTCTTTGTACATCAATGGAGTGGTTGAGCACCTGCTTAAAGACCCTTCAGATGAACCATCCCTGGCGGGGACGCGCATCCCTACTCTTCTCTTTGCTGATGATACGCTCCTCCTATTTAAATCCCCAATGGATCTCCAAAAACTCCTCAACAACTTCCAGACCTTTTGCGTGGAGCGGGGCCTTGTAATCAATACCGACAAAACAAAATATGTTGTAATGAATCCGCCCCAAAAATCTGTACGCCCTCCTAAGCTGAATGGCGTACCTCTGGGGAGGGTAGACGTATTTGATTACTTGGGAATCCGCTTGTCACACAACATGCAGTGGGCCCCTCACCTAGACAAAATGTTGCTAGCTCACAAGAGGGTAACTGGGGCCCTTCTGAAGGAACAACGCTCTTGTGCTATAAGACCCATAGCTCCAGTCATCAACATATACGTAGCAAAGGGAGTTAGTTCTGCTCTGTATGGGGCAGAATTATGGGGCTCATGCAAAATCAACGAACTGGCAAGCTCTGAAAGGAAGTTTTGTAGGGCAATCATGTCACTCCCACAAGGTACTCCCACAACTCCACTAATGCTTGACCTAGGCTGTCTCCCTATTGAAGATCTAGCAAGGTTCAGACCTTTACTTCTATGGGCTCGGCTGTGGCGAGTTCCGGAGCTCGTGTCCTATGCGGAAGGGCTCTCTGAAATAATGTCTCTACCTGGATGGCATAAAATTAAATGGCTAAAGGACATGAAATCCCTTTTGTGCGACCTGGGTATAAGCGAAGCCTGGACCAACAAATCATCTCCGCCAAAGGCAGTACTTAAGAACTTGTATTGGAGTTGGATTCTGAATAAAAGGAGCACTGATTTTACATTGGGCAGATTGACAGAGGACTTTTTGTGTTTTAAGGACTTACCAATCCGGGAACTCTATTTAGACATTATTGAGAAACAATTTGATAGGTCCTTATATTTTAAATTTAGTACTGGAACACTACCTCTGCATTCCTTTACTTGTCGGTGGAAAAAGCCAACTCTGACCACAGATCTCTGCCCTGCGTGTCCACACAGACAGGAGTCAGTGGCACACTTTTTGTTTGAGTGTCAAGAATATTCCAAACCAAGAAGTAAAAAGGCTAAAGAATTTGTGTTGTATGCTGGGGACTAGGTACCGTGTTGAGGCACTTCGCATTTTAATGTCAGACTCACGTTCACTTTATGTTTGCACTTTGTCAAAATTTCTATCGTGGGCCTGGCGCATTAGGAGCAAAAGGCTAAAAGATCAAGTTTAATCCTTTTTTAACCTAAACTTTTATGAAATGCTTCTTTTAATGGAAAAGCAAGGTTTTTAAATTCCAATGTAATTAATTAGTTGTACTTTTTCTAATGAACTTGTGTATATTTTTATTATGAAGCTTTTATGATAATTTTTATCGAAATAAAGCCTTTTGACTTGACTTGACTTGATAACAACCGAATATTACTGGTCAACTGTCAAGCAGTCCTTCTTGTGCTGCTTGACATATCTGCAGCCTTCAACACAATTTCCCACCAGACTTTGCTCAGAAGGCTCCAGTAAATCGGCCTCTAAGTGAATGCGTTAAATGGATGTCGAATTTCCTTTCTGATAGAACTCAGACCATTAATCTGGGCCCTTTCCACAGGCACATGCATCAATATTGCATTTTGCGATTCCTTAATTGCGAAAATTACTAAAATGTTAATGCATCCCAAAAATGGGAATTGCATTTGCAAACAGCCGAATTTTGCGATTCGCACTGTTTGTGAATGCAATTTCCTTTGATGCATGTGGCTGTTTGACCACAAGGAAGTACCTCAGGGCTCTTGTTTAAGCACTACATTATTCAACATACATGTTTCTCCCTTAGCGGGTTTACCGAGGAATTTAGGATTCATCCCAATTTCCTATGCTGATGATACTCAGCTCCCATTTTCCTTTGATAAAAACAACCGCAATGTTTAGTCCACATTTTCATAGGGCATGACGGTCATCACTGGCTGTAGGGGGGATAACTTCCTCCAACTTAATGGGGAAAATCGGAGATCATGCTGTTTGGAGGTGCAGCGGTGAGGTGGTCCTCAAGATGATGGGCAGAGGTACTGGGCTCTGCACCAATTCCAAAATAGTTGGTCAAAAACCTGGGAGTCCGTATGGATCAGAGATTAACATTGAAAGAGCATGCCACTACTACTGTTTTGGCGTGCTTTCACATACTTAGTCTTCTCCAAAGAGTATTCCCTTTTCTACCTTTAACTGCTTGGAGAACTCTGATCCAGGCACTAGTGCTAAGCCGCCTGGACTACAACAATGCCCTGCTGATCTCAGCCAATGAAGTCTCCTTAAATAGATTAAAAGTAGGCCAGAACACCACAGCTCGTTTGGTCTCCAATGCACCTCCCTGAAAGGCCTCCTTCCCTTTTCTTCAACAATTTCATTGGCTTCTGGTGCGGTAGTGGATCAGATTTAAGATCTGTTGCATTGTGCACAAATCTCTAAATGATCTAGGTCCCAGTTATCTATCAGATAAATTCACCAAATATCTACCACCTAGGTCTCTTCGATCAGGTTTCTAATCTATACTTCTTATTCCGCATTACAAAAAATCTTGCTTGGGCGGTAAAGCTTTCTTCCATCTAGCTCCGTATTATTGGAACCAACTGCCCATCAACCTGGTCAGTGCCCAGACTACTTGACGTTCAGAAGGCTGCTAAAAACCTCACTGTTCTGATCCGCTGTTGTTCCTGGTTCGCTGTAGTAACTATAGCATGGAGATACCCCTGCCGCGGTGATCCGGGCGCTCTATAAATGAATAAATATCAATAACAAATAATTATGTGGAGATCACTGTGGCCGCAAAATGGCATTATTCCAGGGGCCCTGGATAAAACAAACTTGTTTCAACAGAGACTTTTCCATCATTATACCAGTGGGCAGCTCCACAAAGAAGACCATCCCAATGATTGTTATGTTTTCTCAGTGTAGTAGCACTGCACTGGTCCCATCACCACTGGCGGTGGTCCCCCAAATCTATGCACAATGCAGCCATTAGTAGGCGTTAAGTCGGCATAATTGGCAAATTTCCTAATAAGTGTGGTATTTTGAAGTTGACTAGGGCTGTGTCAGAGTCCATGGTGCCCTGATGTCACCTTCCCTCCTGTTTACCATCTTTCCCTGCTCCTATTTTCCTGCGCTAATCCCACCTGAAATGCCCTGGTTACTTACCAGTGATCTTCATTACTCTGAGTCCTGGTCTTCCTCGATGCAGTACTGAGTCCCACCTGCATGGTGGTTGACTATTTCCTGTTTTTCTCGTGTCATTTGGCATGGTTTCTTATGGGAAGTGATTTGTTTGTTCCTCCCTTTTGAGGTGGCTCATGGGTAACGGGGACCATCTTGGGGGAGCTTTTTTGAGTTTTCAACTAGGGAATTGGTTCTACCATGCATAAGGGTTACATCCAGGTATAAGGACGAGGCGGTAATGACCCACCAATGAGGTAACAGGTGGGATGTAGTTAAAGGACACACATATGTGCAGCAGCAGTGTCCTTGATATGTTACCCGCCCTGCTGGTCTGGTGTTATGGTCCCACGTACCATATGAGCCTCGGGTAAATAATTGTGGTGCCTGTAGGCGTTGTCAGTTCAGGACCATCTGCTCCATGACTGCTAACAACCAAGACACATTCTACCAAGTGCTTTATTTCTAGGTCCACGGGTCACACATTACCTGCAGTGTAGCAGGTGATTGATGCTCCCTTGTCACCAGAATGTCAATCACGAGGAATGGCGAGGAGGTGGGTGTGCCTTTTTCTTTGCCCAGTCGGACAGGGTTCTGATCTGTGTCAGGAGCACAGTATTTGTGCCAGTAGCTTCCTCCCCGGTGTTGTGCCTGGATAGAGCTTGCACTGGCCACTCCATTCCCCTCTGCTGAGATTGAGGTTACACAAGGACACATAACTCATACAGGGCCTCCCAGGTACAATGCTACTGCAGCCTGGTCTAGGCACAAGTGCCCACATGCCTGGAGGAAGAATATCTGGCCCCTCCCACATCCTGTTAGGTGCCTACAGAGTGTTTAAGCAGGCCTCACACAGTGCAAAGTGGGCTTTCCAGACATCCGCTAGTCAGCTGGGGCCCGGTGGGAAAGAAAAAAACATTAAAATAAAGGAATCAGCTTGCATCTCTCCAGAAATAAAACACAGTCTAACAGACTGCAAACCTGGCAAGTCAGAGACGGGGCCATCCTTTGCCTTGCATACCCAAGAGACTCACGTCAAGTGCACCCGCCTTCTCTCTGGAACCTGTGACACAGCCTTGGCAAGGTTTTGTGATCAAAGCAACAGGGCGCTGCAGCCATCTTGGCTCAGATCCCTATAATTGAACTATTTATCATAGAGGGGGCTCCCTCTGTGCAAGTGCACAGACAGAGGGACTGGTTTGAGAGAGTGGAACTATTCTTTGAGGCGAAAGTAGTTACACATGAAAGGAAGTGAGCCTTGCTTTTCAAACTCAAAGGTAAAGCCATCCATAAGATATCTAAAACGATCACTGAAGTTACACTGAAGACACTTGCCACACTCATTGCTGCTCTTATTGCATATTTGGAGCAGATGGTGAATCAGGACATGAATGTTTCATGTTTTACAAAGCTCGGCAACACCCTGAAGAATCAATTGACACATTTTACACATAACTGAAAGAACAAGCGAGTACAAGTGGCTCCGCGAATGAGCAATAGGACATATGGGGCCAGATCACTCAGGGCTGAGCCCCAGTGAAGCTAAGAGAACATATCCTGCAAAAATTAGGCAAATCGCTAGCCGACATTCTGACCCTGGGCCACTCCAGGAAACTGTCAAAAGCCTGTGCATCCCACATTGAAATTGCATTACAAAGAATGGTGAAGACTTGGCCGGTCAAGGGGGGGTCATACTTTGGAAAGGAAGACCAGAGAAGCTCAAGAAGACCACAACGCCATCACAGACATGAGGATACTGTGGGGATCGGGCCCATTGTCAAGCAGAGTGCCCAGCAAAGGGCAAACGATGTGAGGGATGTGGAAAATTCAACCACTTTGCAAAGGTATGCCACTCCAACAAAAGCTGGGCACCCCATATAACCATCAACACAATAGTGGAAGCATAGGAAAAATACAACATGGATTATGACCAAGCTGAGGAGCACATAGCACACCCCGTCTTTACAGTAGTGACTGCCTCTAAATCACAGCATCATTTAGCACAATACCAAATCCAGGTGGGGGAGCATCTAGTCCTAGCTATTGTCCATAAACATCATGCAACGGAAGACTTCAAATCCATGATGCCACCGCCACCACTCCATTCTGAGTATTTTCATATGGACAAGACACACCACTGCCCATGCTCAAAAGATTCAAAGCACCCATTACCTATGGATCCCAGACTGTGGGCTCACACATTTATGTTGCTGACAGTGGCCATGGCATGATGCTGGGCTGTTGCACCATAGAGGCCCTCAGAGTCATCACCTTTGCATTTGGAGTCCATCTCAAAGGGGTGGCCTAAATATTGGCAGAGTTTCTGAAAGTATTCAATGGTACTGGCTGTCCCAAAGGGCAGACAGTGAAACTACCCATAGACTCAACAGTCCAACCAGTAGCCTTGAGACACATGTGCATTGCTGTCCACCTGAGGCCCCTGGTGGAAAGAGAACTAGAGAAGTTGGAAGAGTCTGGGATGTGTAGCCCTACCCCATGGGTTCCACCCATCATAGTGGCTTGAAAATCAAAACAACCAGGTGAAGTACACATATGCGTAGATATTCAGCTTCCCAATGCTGCGATGATAAAAAGAGAATGCCAATTGACCCCCACCATTGATGACTTAATTGGAGAACTGAGTGGAGCGAGCTGGTTCTCAAGAATGGACTTACGGTCAGGATATCACCACCTCACCCTACATGAAAAGTCAAGATTGATCGCAACATTCTCCACTCGCGTGGGCATACAACACTACCAGAGACTTAACTTTGGGGTTTCAAGTGCCGCTGAGATGTTCCAGACACCATACTCGAACTGTTAGGGAGCCTACCTGGGGTGATTAAAATCAGTGATGACATGTTTGTCTACAGAAAATCAGTGCCAAAGCATATTGCCCGACTAAGAGGAGTCCATCAAATACTTCAGGACTCAATACTTAACTTACACGGGAGAAAATGTGAATTCCTCAAGCAGAAGATTAACTTCTTTGGATACAGCTTTTCAGTAGAGGGTGTAGCGTCAGGCCCTGAGAAAGTGAAAGACATCAAGGAAACTTCCTCGTCTCCCACTGTGTTTAAAGGTTCACAGTTTTTTAAGGCATGGTAAATTGCTATGGCCAATTCATCAAAGACCTGAATATTCTGACCCAGCCACTCTAGGACTTGACCAAATCCTCAGCTTCCGGGGTATTGGGAGAGGAACAAAAAAGGTCATTGCAAGCCATCAAAGATGCCCTTTCATCTGACACCACCCTCACATACATTGGGACCAGAAGAAACACCACCAATGTAGTATAAGCAGGCCCCAAAGGACTCGGGTAGCACTGATGCAACAGCCAGGAGGTGGAGAGTGTGCGCCAGTGGCATTTGTCAGTCGATCCCTGACTCTGAGCGAACAAAAGTACTCGCACATTGAGAAGAAAATCATAGCCATATACTGGGGTGTCGCCATTTCCGTTTGTATGGTTATTGGCACCCTTTTGTGATTACCACTGACCACAAACCACTAATTCCACTGTTCCAATAGTTCACCTCAAAGCCACCACTACAGATTGAAAAGTGGATGCAACATCGATTCAGAATTGCACTATTTTTTGGGATAACCAACTCCGGTTGGATTGTGATTGGAGATTAAAGTGGACATTGTGACTACTTCAACATAGGCCACTAATGTGGTCTGACATGATGGTGTTATATGGATAGAGAGAAGTGCGTTTTTCATTAAAGCTCTTCATTTTCATTGTTCACAGAGTTGGATTAGTGTCTATGAAAGATATCCGAATGTTGGTATAACTATTAAATACCAGTGGGATTAAACTGATGGCAGGGACTTCTTGAATTTGTTTTGGTAAGTAAGGATACATCTTTTCTGTATATATGAGATTTTGGCCCATAGCGAAAGGTTTTGGGTTTCGGGTACGCATCTTCCATTATGTAAACCTCCACCCTCTCGAGGTGTGGGGGGGAGTTGGTTGCAAGACACTTGTCGAGGAAAAAATTTTAAACTTATAGTTAGTAATATGTTTTCCTTCCTTTGAATCACTTTGGTAAGCAGAATGCATGAATATGACATTATACTCCTGTCATTGTATAGATTGAGAAGTAGACCGGACAGAGGTGGTATACAGTCTTTAGGTCGCCTGCTGAATACGGGTCAAGTAGATATTGCTCCCTCCTTCAGTTAAACAACAATTCAGTGATAAAGGTGAGCCAGTGAATATAAGTATTATTTTCTAGAAGGGGGGTAGTTCATCAGGCACTTTCATTGTTTAGTAAATGTATATTTAATCATTGAGATTGGATAACATCTAACCTTGAAACACGAATGATACAAAAAAACATTTAAATCAAGATATGTTTATTTAACAGTACACTTTGTTGATTCTCCCCATGTGTCATCATGAATATTTTGGAATACCTTGTAACCGATGTGTAGATTGTTCATTAGGCAGAAGGCAATCTGTTGTATTTTATTGATTATTGGTGTGATGTATCCCCAAAGGATTAAATCATGTTTATTGATTACAGTTATCTTGACAAGAATTATGGAATTGAAATTGTTTAGTGTCATAAAGGGTCAAGAATGTATATATTTCTTTCATCGAATGGTGATCGTTTGTTTTTTTCCCTTGTTTACAGCCCTGACGATGTCCCAGAATGGGACGAAACGCGTCGGCTGTTGACTGTGTATTTAACACATATTGAGCTGACTGCCAGCAATTCAAGGGTTGAAATAAAAAGAATAAGTATCATACAACATTCAACTGGAATATTGTTTTTGAGATTTTATATACAAATGTGATATTGTGTATTACAATACAGGACTATGTACTAACACGCTCCTCTCCAACCTTGATTGATGCAATTAGTATAGAGGTTTAGGACGGTGCCTCTTTAGGAAGTTGAGCATGATTCTTGAATTCTATTGAGGATGTATAAGATGTTTTGAATGACTGCTCTCCGGTGCACCAAGTAGGAGACCCTTCACCGTCTAAATCTTAGATTATCAGTAGTCTGCTCATGCCTGTGATGCCAAGCTGCTGGGGGCATACTGAATTTCCAAGTGTCCCAAGACGTGCTTCCCAAATTGGAGAAGATGATGGCCACCCATGGCCTACTCCTAGTGTTGAGGACAGATACTGGCCCACCTTTCCAAGGACAAGAAGTAGCCACATACCTAATATCTATGAAGATCAAAACACAAGAAAGTCACTCCCTGCGAGTCCCAGGCTAACAGGGACCATAAATAATGTTGCTAGAATTGCACGTGTCAATATACAGCAAATGGAATGTGACATCTACTCCTTCTCACAAGAGTATCACTGTATCCCACATTCTATGACAGGTCAAGCAACTGGACACTTCCTCCTGGTTGAGTTATTCAGGACACTATGCTCCGCCATCTAGAATAGACCCCACCACACTAAATGATCAGCAAGTAATGGAAAAACACCAGTCCACTTACAACAAGGACAGTTGACGGAGAAGAGCCAGGGAGTCCAAACTGAGAGTCAGTGACATGGTGCTTGTGAAGGACCAGTGCACTGGAAGCAAATTCCAGCTTCCCTTCCGACATCACCCTTGGGTGATTACCCATATGCCGGGTACCAGAGTGACCATGACCAGGGTGAGAAGCAAGTCAGCAGAACACTTTCTCATTGTAAGCATTTCATTTGTAAGTCACTCTTAGTGTTGACCGCGATAGACATGAAAGGAATTTGGATGAACTAGGACTACGCCTCGGTGAGTGCTGATTCCTCCCCTGATATTTCAGAACTGGCGAGTGAGGCAGTAGTGACTCCACCCCTACTGCCTCTTCAAGGGCCAACAGTGAAACAACACAGGCTTACAAAGTGGAGAATTGCAGCACCCACACTGGTTATGGGCTGAGAGGTAACTGCTCCTTCCACTCATTTAAGAGTCCATGTATTGGAATTCTCACATTCTAATTTGATCACCAGACACAGATAGGAGTACAATGATGGGCGATGGGTGTTTACAGTTTGAAGAAGAATTTATTAATCACATTATGGTCTGAGGTGAGCCCAAGGACACCAATGATAAGGGGAGGGTTTGTTATTGTTTTTTGCATATTCTTACATTTATTTGCTTCATATTAAAATAAAGGAGGATTATAATGTCCCACCAGAGAAGTACTTTGTGGGACTTAGTTAAAGGACACACCCATGTGCAGTAGGGGTGTCCTAGACATGTTACACACCCTTTGGGTCTGGTGGCGTGGTTCTGCATACCACTTGGGCCACAAGTCATAAATTGTGGTGCGAGCAGACGGGGCGTTTCAGGACCACCTGCACCACAACTGTTGACAATTAAGCTAGTCTCCCAAGTGTTTATTTCTAGGCCCGTCGGCCACACATTACCTACAGTGAAGCAGCGGACTGACATTCCTGTGTCATCAGAGCATCGGTCACCACACCACACTCCCTCCCTTTGTTCGTGTTGGCCCTCCCACCCCATAACAAAAAAAAGTGCTATGTCGTGGACACTGCTGAACACATCATAGCTCTTTTTTCCGCCGGCTTCTGATGTCCCTGTTTCATCTCCCACCCACCCCCACTTTCTCCACTGGTTGTTACAGTACTTTTTTCCCCACCAACCCTCTGCATTGCCTCTCCCCATTTCACCATGTTGCCTCACGATCCTTCCTAGGGCAAAAAATAAACAAGTAAGTCCCGATTCTCAGAACTAACTTAAGACAAAATCCTAAACTTACTACCATTTTGGTATTCACAGAAGGCACTTACTTATTTTGTTATTCACAGAAGGCACGTACTCATTTCAGTATTCACAGAAGTTAGGAGTCCTAACTTTAGGACTCCTAAATGCCTTCTGTGAACATCGAAAGTCTTAAAGTTAGGATTTTTCTCCGTTTAGGAGTAGTAAAGTTAGGACTCCAAACTTTAGGACTCCTAAATGCATTCTGTGAATACCAAAAGTCTTAGAGTTAGGATTTTTCTCAGTTTAGGAGTAGTAAAGGTAGGACTCCTAACTTTAGGACTCCTAAATGCATTCTGTGAATACTGAAAGTCTTAAAGTTAGGATTTTTCTCAGTTTAGGAATCCTAAAGTTAGGAGTCCTAACTTTACTACTCCTAAACTGAGAAAATCCCAACTTTAAGACTTTCGATATTCACAGAAGGCATTTAGGAGTCCTAAAGTTAGGAGTCCTAACTTTACTACTCCTAAACTGATGTAAATCTTAACTTTTAGACTTTCGGTATTCACAGAAGGCATTTAGGAGTCCTAAAGTTAGGACTCCTAACTTCTGTGAATACCGAAATGAGTAAGTGTCTTCTGTGAATACCAAAATGGTAGTAAGTTTAGGATTTTGTCATAACTTAGCTCTGTGAATCAGGCATGTAGAGTTATGATGCAACAAGTGTTGACCGCATTGTAGCACTCTTTTTTACTTTCAGCAATCCAATAGATATTTGAAAGAATCCATTTAAAACAAAACAACAAAGATTAATTGATTGTAGATGTTAGCAGAATATTAAGGCTGAGGCAATAATCCAGGTTTATCAAGTAGAGGAAAAGTAGGTAGCTGTATACCCCCACCCTAGTTCAGGCTCTCATGCTGTGTGTCTGCTTTTTGTGAGTCAACACTCACATAGTGCTGTGCCTGTGACCTTCCACATGATGTGAAGTGTGACTACAGTACAGCTTGCATGATGCACAGCACAAAGTAAACCACTGATCCTACTCCGACAATGAGCACCATCATTTCATAACCCCTTCATGGGCCCTCCAGATGGAATGTGCTGCTATCCCTTACCAGAGTACTCCTCAGATCCTGCTTTGTGCTGAGTGCCATGAAAGCAGTTCCCCTAAATGGACGGGCAACTGAACTCAAAGGAAAAGTGTTGTTGCAGTGCAGATTGCTTTGCTGTGTGTGATGTATGTGAAGCTGAGCATGATGCCACAATTACCTGATTGGTGCATACCACATTAGGTTACCCGCATTCTGCTCTGGCATAAGGCTCACAATTAAACCAATGCAAAATGAACAATGGATGGACAGAATGTGGAACAATGTCAAATATTCATCCCAATACAGAGATCCATGCCTAAATCCATTGTTTTTGGCTCCCAATGCCATTCCAGTTTAAATTCAGCCGTATGCAAATCAGTCTTGACTCTGTTCCACATGGGAACAGTCCATCCCGAACTGTTAGGCCGGGTCCGCCCTGGACCGGAAACATGGATCTTGGGACTGGTTTCTGGGTTACACCCCTCCTCAGCCAGTCTAGCTTGACTTCACTGGCATGGAGAGCATGGGAATCACGTGTGGGCATACCGCACACTACACCACGTAATTAAGCACACCAATATCTATGTGTCCTATGGTGGCAAATCCTCAAAAGAGGAATTATCCACCGATCACCCCCTCTCCACAGGCAAAAATAGTCTTCATAGTTAACGTCCCAAAACTAGACGCTGTGGTTGGTTATGTAAACGAGGACTCACTATTTAACAGGTTGATACACTGTATTCGTCATGTTAGGGGCTGCCGCTCACTCATTCGAGAGGACATTGTCAGGGCTAGAAGATGCACGTCACGTACACAATCATTGGACTGCATCAGGCTTACCCTGACTAATGCAGACCTGGCAGAAAATATTCTCTTACTTGAGTTTTGCACTTGCTCCCCAGACACTTCAGCAATACAGTTTAGGCGATTTCCAACTGTACCACCTTCAGAAAGATCAAACAATAAGCACTCGTCAGGGACCCCAAGAGACTCGTCTTCACTGGAATCTGGACCAGACGCTTTTCACACCGGAAGAGGAGGAGTGAGGCAGAGAGTGAAGGTGTAGAGTGAAGCAGGGTGCAGCCGCGGAGCAAGCGCTATGAGAATCGAAAGGCCGGAAAGCCGAGAAATTGAAAAGTCGTAGCTGTAGCCTTAGCAGCGAGAAGCGGCTAGCTTCTGCAAGCATCAGTTGGACGTCTGTCCCCACTCTCACGCAACTCGGACAGAGTGGCTGCCATCCTCACCACATCAGCATCGGTATCGGCGTGCTGCGTGTAACGGGAGGACAGCGTGTTTGGTGATCGGCGTGTTTGGTGATCGGCGCTGGGAGATCAGACCTTGGAGGAGCGCGGCGGAGAGCGTGACGCCTCATTTAAAGAGCCGCAGGTGTTTTCCTCCAGGCGTGAGCAGCGAGGAAAGCGAGGTGAGTCACTCCATCTCACCCCCCCCCCCCGCTGCTCCACCTCGCCTCACCTCACCACACAGAAGCACAGCACCAATTTTTCCTTTAAGAACGGCCTGCCTCTTGAAATTGAAGTGCAGTTGCAGCGGGCGTTCTTTCTGACAGGGCTGCCCAGGTCCCCTTGATGACAGGGAAACGGGAATGAGGAGGACGAACGGTGACTAACGGGCCTCATGCTGAGAGCAGTGTGAGCAGATGTGAGCAGAGAAGTGAGCTGTAATAAGGAACTAACAACTGCCCAACAACAGCTCTTCCCTTGCCCTAATCCAGCTTACCAACCAATCGCACCACACATCAGAAATATTTCCGCAATAATTTTTCGCTACTGCAAATATTGATCTCCATTAAAGCACTTTTCAACTTTTTGACGCCAGAGTGAGTAGTTGCCACGCCACCCCACACACGCAACAACCACGCTGTTCCTCCCTGACGGCAGCTGCTCCGACCCAGAGGGGGCAGACAGGCTTGGGAGGAGGAGTGGAAAATAGAGCGGAGGTGGTGAGGTTTTTGCGTTTACAGAGACTAGGAAGCACCAGGTTGTTAGTGAGAGAACGCAAGAGAGCCGCAAAACCCTACGCAAGCTCACAAACTCAAACTCAAAAGATCTCAAAAGAGAAGAGAAGGTGCTGAGCGGAGTGGTCCCTGTGTGATCTTGTGTGATTCCGTGCGTTTTATGATGAGGTCTGGTCTCCAGCGTGGAGCCCCGCAAAACTCTAAACGAATCCAGTCGACTGAGGTGAAATCAGAAGTGATGGTAGGGATTGGAGGAAACCCAGCCGGACTTAGCAGGGACAAGGGAAATGGAGAATAGGAGGGAGACGTGTTAATTAACGGAAAAAGTGCCTGTTCAGAGGAGAATCTGGTTATCCCAGAAGAGGAAGGGGCTTTATCAGCTTCTCTAAGTAAAGACTATGCTCATATGAAGTCTCCATGTGTGGCGCAGTCATCTATAAAGAACTACTTCTTTAAGTACCATCAAATACAGTCAGATAAAGATACTCACAAAGAAAACCATAAAAGAAAGTTCTCTGAGAGGGACGAACCTAGCGGGGGGTTTAGTGAGTGTACATTATCCTCTCCCCTGTCCGCCCCATTGTGTAAAAAAGAAAAGTTGCCCTGCTAATGATCTGACCCAAACTAAGCTGCCTGTAAAAGCGGATGTTGTATCGGGTAAGCAGGACAGAAAGATTTTAATTGAAGATGTTGTGACAGATAAAGCGCTGACACCCGCACTCGTACCCTCACCCCATCCCTTAATTGCAGCAGGGCGGTTACAAGCTCAGGCGCAAATTCACGTCTGTGACTCTACAGCGCAGGTGGAGCCTCGGCCGGCTAATGATTCTCAAATGGCCAGTCGAGGGTTGGGTTTTGAGGGGTTGGATGTAGGGTGTGATTTGTCTCCGCTGAAGGCACTGAATGAAAATAAATATGAAAGTGTGCTTGATAATACGTATGTACAAGGAGCTGAATCTGGAGATGGAGGTGAAGTTGGAAATCCAGCTTTCAAAGATGCATCCAGAGAATCCATTCTAGTTATAGAGGACTTACAGTCTGTCCCAAATAGTTGTTTAATTAAAGATGGTAATGTCAGCTTGATTAATCTGGATCAATCAAGTATTGAAATGGAGAATAGCTTTAATAGCCTCACTATGAATAAATCATTGTTCGATCAAGATGTTGGTAGCTCTGAGAAGAATATTAGCACAAACAATCCATGCAGCTCAGACCTTAAAGAAAACATACTGTCATCATCTAAAGTTGAGGCCAATCAAAAAAAGAGTGAGGTTAGCACAGAGCAGGGTTTATGGGATTATTTAATACATTGTATATTTAAGATTAGCGGTATATTAGCTTCATCCGCCCCACACTGACATTCATGCAGTTATCATCGGGTTTTTCCTCTTGGTGTGTACTGCTAGCCTCATCCAGAGGCACCTCCAGTCTCGAGTGCAGTGTCCAGAGACAAAAAGGATTTTCCCAAAAGGATTGGATAAAAATGAAAAAGAGTGCCCGAAATTTTTTTTTTTAATGTTGGGCAAACTTCACATTATTAAAAATTTTGAATACTCATTCATAAGCCAAGTTACGGGACTATATGGTATTACTAGGGTGGTATTGTCGACATGTTTCAGCTCTATTGGGCCAGGAGGTCTGTAGAGCTTTCGTCAGGACTTACAAAGGGGTTGGTACAAACAAACATATAAAAAGTTACTCACACAAATTGTGCGGTAATCCCACAACTCAATGCATTGATTTGAGTATAGTATTCTTCTGGATCTATGAAAGAAATATACATATAAAAGCTATGTTATGCTGTGAGCAGTGAATCCTTAAAAGGGGGGGAGTGCAGTAACATAGATCGTGATTAATAGTGACACTAGTGTAGTTCATGAAAGGTTTTTTTTCCATGAAGGTTAGCGTTTTGAATTTTCGGGAAATGATTACTTTCCACTGAAAATCGCTCGTGAACTATGGAAACGGGAAAGTGGCTATCGCTATAAATGCTTTTACGTTTATAGGTGCAGGCGCTGATCAATATTGTGGCTCAACTGGAAAATCATAGATAGTCAAAATGTTTTCTCAGCCTCGCATCGTATGTCATAGTGCAGATCATTCACATTCAACAAAGTTACCCTTTCATTCATTTGTAATCTTTGTTTTAAAACAATAGTTGATGTTAAAGCTCTCGTTAGAGTGAAAACGGCATCATGGCTAGTATTTACATTAATTAGGTGCTTTGAAAAGGTCGAGAAAACACACCGGCTATTACGGCATTCTGTGAGATCTTACCTGTCGTGATTACGACTTCTACTTCCTACAGGGGTGCCTTCAATCGCCACAGAGCTGGAGCGGAGACAGGGACCACTGTCAGGACAGATTAGCTGTTAATGCTTACCCACAAGGAGAAAACGGAGACTTGTTACATCGCCATTACCCGCATGGAGTCCTTCCTCCTGCCTTGTGCTGACTCTGCCCCCGGAGTGATGGGAGCCGGGTTGTAGTTTCTATTTAAAGGAAATTGGCCCTTCCTCCTGCCTTGTGCTGACAGAGTGATGGAAGCCGGGTTGTAGTTTATTTCTAAAGGAATTTGGCACTTCAAAGTGAGGGCATTCCTACTGGGTCACCGTTACTAGCGCGCTGACGAGGAATTGTAGTTTTTGGCGATTACGCATCTAGTAGTAGGAGTATTCAATCATTGCGGGATGCAAATCCCACTAATTTCAGGGCGGTCAAAGTATTTGATCTGCATGTTGGATAGTAGAGTACTTATATCCTAGTGTTAAAATAATTCCTGAAAACTTTTTTTGAAAACTTTTTTTAAAGACAGGGGTGGATGCTTAGATATGTTCATCGTTTCACTTAGCAAAATGGTGCCAGGCCACATTATCATTCAACCCAGAGTCGTAGGTACGTAGGCGGTCCACCCACCTTTGCTCCTTCTCATACAGGATCTTTTCTACATTACCGGCTCTGTTGGTCAGCATTTCTATTACTGTCCATTGCATTTCTTCATGTGTGTGGTTACTTTCAGTGAAGTGGGCATATAGCTTAGTGGTATTCTTTTTCAGCTTGATGTTGCTCCTGTGTTCCCCTATCCTGAGTTTAACCTTGCGACAGGTCATCCCGATATATCTCTTTTTACACGGGCACTGGATCATGTAAATGACATGAGATGAGTTACAGTTCGTGAACTGTTTTTGCGTCCATACAAAGTTCTCTCCCAATTGCAGACTTTTTGTAGCTGTTGTTGTTTTGCAGGCTATGCATGTCCCGCATGGGAAGTGTCCTGAGACTGGTGTCATATTCACGCTGTTGGTTACAGATACTACAGCTCCCAGTCTGGGGCGTGTATGTACAAGGGTGTCTTTCAGGTTTTTGGTCCTTCTATTAGCGAATCTTGGTCTTGGCCAGTCGAACTTGCCCGTGTTGACTATGTGCCAGTTCTTCTTGATTAATTTTTGAACAGCATATGTTGCTGGATTGTAAGTGGTCACACACGTGGTTAAATCTTTCACTGGTTCTTTTGGATATGTTTGCAGGAGACATTCACGGGGTTGGTTATCAGCCCTCTTCTTGCATTTTTTGATAACTATCTCAGTGTAATCTCTCATTTGCAATTTTTAACTTAATTCCGCTGCCTGTGATTGATAGTCGCAATTTTTGCTGCAATTCCGTTTCAGTCGAAGGAATTGACTGAAAGGCAAATTATCTCTTAAGGGTTTGGGATGGTGGCTCTTGTGGGACAGCAGGCTGTTTTTCGCAGTTGGCTTTGTGAAAGTTTTAGTTTGTAGCGTGTTATTGTCATTGAAGATTGTTAGATCCAAAAAATCAAGGTGGCTATTGCTAGAGGTGTACGTGAATTTTAACCAAGGGTCCAGAGAGTTAAGCCATGTCATGAATTCCGGCAGATCTTGGTTGATGTTCCATATTAGGAAAATGTCGTCAATATATCTCTTCCAGTATATAATACTGGAAGAGAAAGTGTTGGTTTCATTGAAAACCAACTCAGTTTCGAAATGACTGACGTATAGTCCTGCCACCGACGGCGCGAAGGAGCTGCCCATGGAGGTACCATGGCATTGAAGGTACAGTTGGTCATCGTACCTAAAGAAATTCTCTTTTAGTGCCAATTTGCAGCACTCCAGGATGAAGTGCCTGGGTGTGTTGTAATGCCACGTTGTTGAATATAGAACATCCTCTAGCATCTGGAGAGTGGTATCTTGGGGCAGGCTGGTGAAAAGGGATTCCACATCCAAGCCTACTAGAAGCATTGTGTCTGAGTTAAAGGGCATGTTTGCAATTTGTACCAATAGATCCTTGGTGTCTTTTAGGTATGAGCTTGTTTTCTGAACAAGAGGTTTCAAAAATTCGTCTGCGAATTTTGACAGGGGCTCTAACACAGACCCGATTCCGGACACTATTGGGCGTCCCGGGGGCGGTGTTCTGTTCTTGTGGGTTTTTGGGAGCGAGTAAAAATAGGGAGTGACTGGTTCCCTAACCATTAGAAATTCCGCCTCTTTTTTAGAGACCCATCCTTTAGTTTCGGCCTCGTACACCATGATTGATATGGTGTTCTGCAGTCTCTCGGTGGGATCCATTAAGATTCGCTGGTAGAATCTGGTGTCGGAGAGGAGAGCAAGGCATTGTTGGTGGTATCCTGTTTTTGTGAGGATCACTATTCCTCCCCCCTTATCCGCTGGTTTTATCACCAGGTCTTCATTTTTGCTGAGATTTTCCATTGCTAGGCATTCTGTTTTAGTTAGATTTTGGAAGATTTTGATGCCTGTTGTATCCAAATTGTCTATGCCTTTGAGAAGTGCTTGCTCAAAAGCTTGTAGTTCCGGCGGTACGCAGGAAACAGGGGGGTTGAAAGTTGATTTCTTGCGGAGAGTAGTATCTCCCTCTGATTGTTTTGTGGTAGAGTTAGAGAAAAAAGCCTTAAGTTTCAAAGTTCTGCAAAATTCAGCCAGCTCACTTTTGATTTTAAAAGTGTCTATTTTTGGAGTAGGAACGAATCCCAGTCCCTTGTTCAAGACTGATATCTGGTCACTTGTAAGTTCTACCTCCGATAGGTTCACAATTAGTGAGTGTTCGTGCTGGTTGATGGTTGCGCAGCTGCCATGCTCCGGGTTTGTACGTTCCTTTGCTGGTCTTGCCAGGTCAGAGACTTTCTTTTTCCTCTGGGCTGTGGGCGGCCTCTGGATAAAAAAGGCTGTTGTTCCTGTGGTGGTTGGTTGTGCTGACCCGACATTTGTTGGTTCATTAAGTGGGGCATTTGTTGCATCCCTTGCATTCCTTGATGGAAAGGATCCATCCACCCTCCGTAGTGTGGAACAAAAGGTTGATAATACGGTATATTGTAGGTTGGATGGTAAGGACGTTGCCACCTATTGCCTCTTCTCGGCCGTTGGTGCCGGAAGTTATTTCGACCCCTGTTTGGGTTTTGGTCGTCTGAACTGCTGAAGGAATTATTCAATGAATTTTTCCCAGTCGATTCATTATCCGAATTGGTATCTATAAAGACAAAGTCCTCTTTTATATAGGGGTGCATCTTTTCTTGGCTGAATTTTTTGATGTCCTTTGCGAGTTTCTGTAGCTTGTTCTGCATCAGGAACTCCTGAGTTTCCTCCATCTCTTTTGTTATTTCGTCAAGTCTTTTCTTGTAGACTTGTGGGTTGATACCCTTTTTCAGCTCACTTTCACATGCTTCTATTTCTTTTAATAATGCATCCGATAGGCGTCTTGCAGTCTTGATGATTAAGACTAAGTAGTCCAAGGTACACTTCCATGAAATGGAAGACCAGTCCTTTCGGAAGGCCAAGTCGTGGAGGAAAATGCGTGGTGCATTCCCGACCCAGAGGCCTCTGGGCGCTATTTTAGACCTTAGGTACTCGGTCATAATGATCCCGTGAATCGCAGTTCTAATTTGATTCCTCTTTTTTTCGGTTAAGATGTCCCAGTCATCCGTCTGGCTTAGGGCTTCTGTTAGGTCTGTGTTGTTGATCAGCGGTTGCCCTGCTAGTAGTTCATCTATATTGCTTGCATCATAGCTCAGTCCCACAATTCCTTCCATACTCGAGATTTAAGTGTAAAGCTTTTGCCAAGCTTTTTTATTATCCCTCAGCTGTCCGCTGCTTATATATGTAACTTAATCAACTGGGAGGGATGAGGAATTTACAGTGTCCGTTTCTTTCCCCGAAAATATTCAGTTTGTAATCAACAAAATTGGACACTTGTTACACTGTTTGACTTTTGGTTCAGTGCAAATAAGGAAACCCTCATAGAAGTCAATGTATATTTAAGATTAGCGGTATATTAGCTTCATCCGCCCCACACTGACATTCATGCAGTTATCATCTGGTTTTTCCTCTTTGACTATCTATGATTTTCCGGTTGAGCCACAATATTGATCAGCGCCTGCACCTATAAACGTAAAAGCATTTATAGCGATAGCCACTTTCCCGTTTCCATAGTTCACGAGCGATTTTCAGTGGAAAGTAATCATTTCCCGAAAATTCAAAACGCTAACCTTCATGGGAAAAAAACCTTTCATGAACTACACTAGTGTCACTATTAATCACTATCTATGTTACTGCACTCCCCCCTTTTAAGGATTCACTGCTCACAGCTTAACATAGCTTTTATATGTATATTTCTTTCATAGATCCAGAAGAATACTATACTCAAATCAATGCATTGAGTTGTGGGATTACCGCACAATTCGTGTGAGTAACTTTTTATATGTTTGTTTGTACCAACCCCTTTGTAAGTCCTGACGAAAGCTCTACAGACCTCCTGGCCCAATAGAGCTGAAACATGTTGACAATACCACCCTAGTAATACCATATAGTCCCGGAACTTGGCTTATGAATGAGTATTCAAAATTTTTAATAATGTGAAGTTTGCCCAAGATTAAAAAAAAAAAATTCGGGCACTCTTTTTCATTTTTATCCAATCCTTTTGGGAAAATCCTTTTTGTCTCTGGACACTGCACTCGAGACTGGAGGTGCCTCTGGATGAGGCTAGCAGTACACACCAAGAGGAAAAACCCGATGATAACTGCATGAATGTCAGTGTGGGGCGGATGAAGCTAATATACCGCTAATCTTAAATATACATTGACTTCTATGAGGGTTTCCTTATTTGCACTGAACCAAAAGTCAAACAGTGTAACAAGTGTCCAATTTTGTTGATTACAAACTGAATATTTTCGGGGAAAGAAACGGACACTGTAAATTCCTCATCCCTCCCAGTTGATTAAGTTACATTGTTTAATACATACCATGGGCTCAATTACTAATGCGCTAAATTTCCACTCAGACAAATTGGATGTTCAGGTGGATATATTAAACACTCTAGCAACCCATGTGGCGGGTATTGACACAAAACTCTTGCATTTAACCAATCTCATTATGAAAGTTCAAGCAGATAATGATACTTCATATATAACCTGCACATGCGCACAGTTGATTGATAAGATCTCGGATCTGCCTTCAGTAGTTAGTTCCATGGTGCAAGAAGTAAAATCTTTGTCGGGTAAAAATGGGCAAGGTGGGGATGAAATGAATGCAACTTCTAATATTTTAGGCAGACTGAGTGATGATGTTAAACCTCAATCTGTAAAAGATGTTAGCAATACACAAGCACACACTGAAGTCCCTCATTTAGATTCTTTAGAAGATAGCTTGGTAATAGAAGGGGGGAGTTGTGATGTCTCTGGTGGAATCAATGACTTAAGCAATCTGGAAAAAGCATGTTCGAAACAAAGCAAAGAAACAAGGGCTCCACCAAAACTGACAAATCTATCAAAAAGGGCTAGGAAAAGGCTAAGGAAAACTCACAATAAAAAAGCATATGAACCACAAATGATTAGTAAAAAAGTGAGTGTAGATCCTAATTCATTGAAAGTAAAGGGATCTGAAATAACTTCATACTTTCCAATCTTTGGCCCCAAAAAAAAATCAGGACTAATTGTAAATGTAAACCAATTATTGGAATGTTGTACAAAAAAATTAGGGGAGGTAGAGGGCACATCCGGTTCATTCCCCATAGGTGATGAACCAATAATAATAAAGGAAAAGGTATCCGATAAAATGATAAGTGTAAGGGCAGAAGACCATAATTTGCAATCTGGGCAAATTAAGAATCCAGCTAAGTCTAACAGTCATTTAACAAGCCTGAGTAATGATCTAGGGATTGAATTAAGTCGTAAATCAAGTAATGAACTAGTGGTCAACCAAGGAGCTCAAAACAACATTGTTAACCAGATACTAGCAAATCACACTGTTCAGCCAGGTGATAATAGAACTAATCAAGGGGCCCATTTAGGGACACAAGAGCGATTAATCAAGGAAGTCGAAGAAGGGAATTTGCTGACGGAAAGAGATGGGTCGGCAGTTATGGAAAATATATGCCCCCCTGTTATTATGGAGAAAGAGAATACTGAGTATTTAAACTTGTCGCCCGAAACAAGGAAAGTAGCCTTCAGCCCCCAATATATATCTAGAGGCCCGCACGATATTTTAAACCGTGGTAATATTTTGAAATTACTACATGTTATTACAGATCTTAAAGATGTGGTAACTACGGATCTGGAAGCAGTGGAATTTAAGAAAGAAGATGTACTCTCTGATAAGGAGATAACAATTACAACTTGGCTAAACAGGGATATTGTGGTCAAAATAATGGCGAATGTTAGCGTATTTGAGAAATGGGGTATTAAAGTTTGGCAACCACAAGAATCTTGTTATCCAATGGTGTTGATTCCAAATGTGCCCCTTGATACAATGCAGCAAAAAAGTGATGAGAATAAAATATGTATGGCTAGTCAAAAACGAGATGATAGAAAAACAGCCAAAATAGAACAGGTTAGAGTTTTAAAAAATGCATCAGGCGCATCTAAGGAATTAAACCTATCATACGGCATTAAGATAAGGAGTAGTCAATCTGGTTTGCGAACCTGTGAAGCATTGAAGAAAGTCCCAGAGTTACAAGACGATTGGAGTTGGCTCCCAGGAATACTAACTAAGCAAAATCTTGAAAAGAAGGATTGATGCAGTTCAAATCCTCTGACTCTTTGTTCCTGGAACACCAATGGCTTAAAATCGCTAATTGAAGACCAAGGGGTAATGGATTTCCTGAAAGCTTCCAGTATATTAATGTTGCAGGAAACCTGGTCGACGTCTAATGAACCCCTTATCGGCTATATTGAATACTGTAATAATGCAACACATGAGGCCAACTCAGGTCGCCCACGTGGTGGTCTTTCTAAATATATTTCATCAAATCTTAAAGCATCTCACTTTGAAATTGACCTCCATGTAAAATGGCTTCAGTGTGTTAAACTAACAGCCAGTCACTCAATTATCTTATTAAATGTGTATTTAAGTTGTAAAAAGAAAGTTAGATCTTCTCAAATAATCCCGCTATGGGGAATGGTAAAAACGCTATATTATGAGCATTTGGATTCAGTATTTATTATTTCAGGTGATTTTAATATGCACTTTGATACTTTTAATGGGCAGACTCTTGACTTAAAACGGTTAGCGCAATGGACAGAATATGAGTTTAAAAAATACAACCTAAAGATTTTGCATGATTCAGATAATATTCCCACATTTAACAAAGCTGAATGTTCGTCTGTAATAGACTATACTATACTGTCTGAGAAATTATATAATTTAGTAAAAAACTACGAGATTGTCCCAAGGATTGAAAGTGATCACAATCCACAAGTCATTCTCCTTGACATTGATCCGGAGTATCTGCCTGAAACTAGGCTTATGATAAAAGCTCCAACAGCCTTTAATCTTAAAAGGTTAATTTGGAATGGAAAAACTGAGGATAAAATCTTGGGCGCTCTTGGCTGTTTAATTCAGGCTACGCATTCTGCTTATGCTGAAGGGCAGTCTATGGTTGAGCTTTGGTCCCATCTGTGTGATAAATTAGTAGCTAAATTTGAGAGAGACGAGCCCTGTAAGGGTATAATACTAAACCCCAGGAGACGCGGATGGTATTCTTTCCACTTAGTTTATCAAAAAAGAAAACTTAATAAAGAAATAAGATTACTTCTCAGGAATAATGACAGGCTACCGCGTCTCAATATATCATGTAAAATTAGAGAGTTAAAACAGAGATACAAGAAGGAAATATGGATAGCAAAACAAGCCTATTACGAATCAACTTGGGCAAAAGTCCATCACGCATGTAAATCCAAAGACCTTCGGTTATTCTGGAGCATCATTAATGACATTGAGAATGGTAACAATAGAGGTAGCAGTGCTAATGTTGATGAAGTGAGTTGGGTGAGCTTTTTTAATGAAAAAATTGATACAGAATATTTAGAAAATGATAAATATAGTAATAATAGTTTGGTTGACATGCATAAAGTAAAAGATAGGGGGAGTGGGGGTGGCATCTCTCCTCCTCATTGTAGAGTGGATATGGAACCCTGGCCGCTCAACAAAGTAAAAAAGGCGATAAAAAGGATCAAATCCAACGGAGCACCAGGTCCAAACGGTATCCAGAATGCAATATTTAAGGCTGAAGTGAGTAATTGGCCGGAGTTATTAATGCTTTTATTTAATGAAATTCTTAAATCAGGTCTTCTTCCGTTATCCTGGCACAGGAGTATTATACAGCCGATTTACAAATGTGGCGCGCAGGATAATCCGGCAAATTACTGTTTAATTACACTCACTGATGTAGAGGCAAAAATATTTGCTAGTTGCTTGCTGGATGAATTAGAGACTTGGGCCTCACAGGAGGAGCTGATTCCTAAATTTCAAACGGGGTTTAGAAGGGGCGAATCAACCCATACGAATTTGATTTTATTAACGTTATTAGGTGAGAGAGCCAAAAGTAGGAAGCAAAGATTATATGTTTGTTTTATTGATTTAAAAGCCGCTTTCGATTCAGTACCACGAAATATTCTTTGGAGGAAGCTACGGAATTGGGGTATTCCAGAGTCTCTATTAAAAATGATTATACTGTTATACTCCAACACCTGGGTGCAAATCAAAATAGGCGATGGTAAACATACAACCCAACGTTTAGCAACAAATGTGGGACTAAAACAGGGGTGTGTTTTGGCTCCTTGCCTTTTTAATCTTTTTATGGCTGATTTACCAGCCCATTTTAAAAATATAAATTCACATTTGCCTTCTATTCATGGTCAGGAAATCAAATATATGCAATATGCAGATGACACGATTTTAATGAGCCAAACAGAAATAGGATTAAAAAGGTTAATCAACTGTTTCAATGGTTATGTTACACAAAATGGTCTGACAATTAATATAAAAAAGACAAAGATAATGACTATGGGAAAAGGGAAGCCTAGGATTAAAGAGTGGAATATTAACGGTATGGTAATTGAAAATGTGAAATTATATAAATACCTTGGAATCACGTTTGACGATGGTTTGATTTTTAGACAGCATTTTAACAATCTTGAAGCCAGGGGTTGCTCACTTGCATTTGCTTTTAGAAAATTAAGAGACAAACTATTATGCCCCAATTACGACCATCTGATAAAGGTGATGCGAGCAAAATTAATGCCTTCTTTGGAATATTGCTCATTCATCTTTAGGGGCAAAGACGCGAAAGTGCTCGACGATATAGAGATTAGAATATATAAAATTGTTTTTAAAATCCCCAAATATATTAGTCGAGCAAACATAAGACTGGAATTTGGTTTGAAAAACCAATCTCTGGCGCGTCAATCTACATTTTTGAAGTCTCTTTTAACATTAGTGCGTTCAGAGGAAGGTTCACTGGCAAAGTTATGCTGGCTTGAAATCTCAGAAGGGGAATATTCAAAAAATTGGCAGCTGTATTTTAATGAATGCATAAGTAATTTTGACTGCTCTAATTTGGCTGATGAAATGAGGAGCAAGATAGTTTTAAAAAAAGAAATTAATCAAATGGCCGCATTATTAACGACTATAGCGGACAAGGAGGAATTAAGGAAAAGAAGTCATTTCTGGACAGTTGCTAACTCTTTCGGTAGGCTGTCACCTCAATCTTACTTGTCTTACCATTTAAAACCTAGGCTCAAGAATAAATTAATGTATTTAAGGCTGGGAAGATATCCGATAAAGGATGGTATACCAAAATGGAATTAGGACATGCAGGCAAGCAATTATTACCTGTTGGAGTGGGGTCAATATTAAACTTATTTATCACTTTGTTAAGTTCATTATTATTGCTGAGAAGAAACTCCAAGACGAAGAACAAGTTAATAACTATTTATCGTGATCCAAAATAACTAAAGAAACTTATTTTAAGAATTGTTTAAATCAAAATGTATGCCAGTTGAAGGGTCTATTAGTATAATTTACTATAGTTATACACATTGCACTTTACTATAGCTTGCAAATGAAAAACAGCAAAAAATGTATTTATACTAGTATTTCCTACTGCTAACACTTGTCACTTTAGTTAAATGCTGCTATAACAGTGATTGCTGCTAATATATTGTACTCTAGCTAATACCTGTAATTTAATCAGTGTGTAAACATTTAAAAATTATTATGGAATTGACTGTATTAATGCAATTTTAGATGATCATTTTAAGATGATAATAACTTTGTGCATAGTATATGTTTGTTTATTTAGGTTGCTTTTATCTATTCTTGTTTGTAATGATTTTAATTAATCAACAAATAAATACTTACTTACTTACTATTGATTGACTACAAAATGAGACCGTTTAGTGCAGTTGCCACAAGTTACTCCCTCAGTTATTGACCACAGCGCTACAAACGCCCCAATCCCTTCTCTTGAACTGGAACCATTGCTAGCTAGTCCGGATTTTGCCGCACACATCCCCAATCAAACTATTAGGGCTCAGATTGCTAATTCCCCAGCAGCACCTGATTCTCTTGCTCCTTTTGCTTTGTCCCTAGCCCATATTCCCATTACAGCGATAAGTCAAGACCGAGCCCTTCCCCATCAGCTAAAAATAATTTATTGGAATGATGCTGGCCTCATTAGCAAATTATCATTACCCCATTGGAATGATTTAGTAGAGGGCTACGACATCTGCGCTTTCCAGGAAAAGTGAGCTTGGTTCCTTTATATAAATCGGGCTATAGCTGCTATCATATACCAGCTACCACCATAGGGAAGGGTCCTCCTTCGGGAGGGCTGATTATATGATCAATCAATCAATCAATCAATCAGTGACACTTGTAAAGCGCGCTACATACCCGTAGGGTCTCAAGGCGCTTGGGGGGGGGGTGCCGCTACTGCTCGAACAGCCAGGTCTTCAGCTTCTTTCTGAAGGAGAGGTGGTCTTGGGTCAGGCGCAGGTCGGACGGGAGGGAGTTCCAGGTCTTGGCGGCCAGGTAGGAGAAGGACCTTCCTCCTGTAGTCGCTCTTCGGATGCGGGGGACGGCGGCGAGGGCGTGGTTGGCTGATCGGAGGTGGCGTTTGGGAGCGTAGAAGTTGACTCGGCTGTTGAGGTAGCTCGGGCCTTGGTCGTGTAGGGCTTTGTGTGCGTGGGTGAGGAGGCGGAAGGTGATTCTCTTGTTGATAGGGAGCCAGTGAAGGTCTCTCAGATGTCCGGAGATGTGGCTGGATCGTGGGATGTCGAGGATGAGTCTGGCTGAGGCGTTTTGGATACGCTGGAGTCTCTTCTGGAGCTTGGCGGTGGTCCCGGCGTAGAGGGCGTTGCCGTAGTCCAGTCGGCTGGTGACGAGGGCCTGGGTGACGGTCTTCCTGGTCTCTGTGGGGATCCACCAGAAGATCTTTCGTAGCATGCGTAGGATGTTGAAGCACGCCGAGGAGACGCTGTTGACTTGCCTGGTCATGGAGAGGGAGGAGTCCAGGATGAAGCCCAGGTTTCGTGCATGGTCTGTCGGTTTGGGTGCGGTGCCCAGGGCGGGAGGCCACCAGGAGTCGTCCCAGGCGGAGGGTGAGGAGCCCAGGATGAGGACCTCCGTCTTGTCCGAGTTCAGTTTCAGGCGGCTGGTCGTCATCCACTCGGCTACCTCTCTCATCCCTTCGTGCAGGTTGGCTCTGGCGGCGGCGGGGTCGTTGGTCAGGGAGAGGATCAGCTGGGTGTCGTCGGCGTAGGAGATGATGCTGAGGTGGTGTTTGCGTACGATGGCCGCGAGGGGGCTCATGTAGACGTTGAAGAGGGTTGGGCTCAGGGATGATCCTTGGGGGACGCCGCAGATGACTTCGGAGGCCTCTGACTTGTACGGTGGTAGGCGGACTCGCTGTGTTCTTCCGTCGAGGAAGGAGATGATCCATTCCAGCGCCTTGTCCTGGATTCCGATGTTGCTGAGGCGCTGTATTAGGGTGCGGTGGCAGACCGTGTCGAATGCCGCGGAGAGGTCTAGGAGGATGAGGGCCGCTGTTTCTCCCTTGTCCATCAGGGCTCGGATGTCATCGGTGGCGGCGATGAGGGCGGTCTCGGTGCTGTGTTTGGCTCGGAAGCCGGACTGTGAGGGGTCGAGGGATCCGTTCGTCTCGAGGAAGGCGGCCATATGGGCTAATATTGCCCTAAACTGCAGAATCTCTGAACATCAAAGCTTGAGCCCAGATGTCATGAGGCTTACAACTAAGGGGGGCCCAAGGTGGGGGGGTGCAACAATGGATTTTTTAATGGTTTATATAAGGGGCACAGTAAAGGGCAAACCCTCACCCATCATTACTCTACTTGAACAAGGCTTGTCAAGCTGCTAGTTCAATTCTAGAGTTGTGGTCGTAGAAGACTTTAATAGCACTTTTGAACCTCTTAGCACAGAGGACATACTAGTGATAGAGGAAGACAACAGAAAATGGGGCATTTCCTGGCTGATCACAGATAGCTATTCAACTCAACGCACTCACCATGGCATATGATTTGAGGGCAGCGAATGGCAGGACCAAATCAGATGCCCAGGGGGCTTTAACTTATAATAGAGCAAGTTCCCCATCTCGTATTGACTACATCTTACTAGACGTTAGTCTTTGGGGGCATGTTGCAGACATGGTGGTTGGGAGCACAACTGACAGCGATCACAACCCTCTCTGTTGTCACTGAAGTTTCCATGGGCACTTTCCTGCCTTGCTCTTCATCGAACACCCACATGCATTCTGTGACTAAAGAGGTGATCCCCTCAAACTCTAGAAGAGCCCTAAAATGGCTCACGGTTGCTCTACAAGATGCAAATCTAGAGGCCGTTAGGCAAGTATTGTATAAAAACACCACAGAGTTATATGAAGGTATAACAGTAGGGCCCACTAAGGCTCTCATTATACATACGCGCACAATTGAACAGATTACCGCTCATTTCCAAGCACCTAATATTAAGACTGCTGTACACCTGAGGAGTGGGCAATAATGGTATACCAAGGACTGCAGACTCAAGAGGAAGGCCTTGGTAGTAGCCATTAGAGTTAGGAATAGCACTGCTATTAAAGCCACAAGGAAAGTTTATAGAGAGGCCCTGCACCAAGTAAAACTAAATTGGGAGGTATCCCGCTGTCAAGATCTAAAAAATGCCAGTCTAGCAAGGAACACGAACCTCTTTTGGATGCTCGTTAGATGGGCAAGCAAGGGGGAAGTAGACCAAATCTCCAACAACATCCCATCCTAGGCTTGGTATGACCATTTTAGGGAACTCTACTCTGGGTCCAATGATGTGGGTGTGGATGGGCAATGTGACCATCCCCGACCTATCTTGGGGATGGCGACAGTGACCCATTCACTCTGAACGAAGTTGAGTCTGCTGTAAGCAGGATAGTCCCCGCTAAAGCCCCGGGCCCAGATGGCCTCCCTGGAGGCTTGTTCCTGGCAGATCACAAAAAATGGGCTGAGTATGTCCTCCTTCTTATCAATTCTATCTCCAGGGGATGTCCAGTTCCAGAATCTTGCAAGGGTGCAGAGGTAGTCCCAATTTTTAAGAAGGGAGCTAGAGAGGACCCTGCCAAATATAGGCCAATCAGCTTGATTGATGCAATGCAGAAGATAGTTGTCAGGGTCAAATTGCAGAGAATACAATCGTGGGCTGAGGAGGAGGACATCCTCTCTCAATACCAGGAGGGATTCCGGACCAACACAGGAATGGTGGACCAGGTCTTTAGGCTATTCTCTTGATCTATTTGAAAGTGGTAGTGATTGGAAAGGGCAGTCTTTATCTCTCCTTTATCGATTTAAAGACTGCCTTTGACCTGGTCCCTAGGAAAAGGTTATGGGAAATATTGCGAGACATGGAAATCCCCTCACTAATCCTTAACCTGTTAATAAGGCTTCAAGAGGGTAAATATGTGCAGGTGAGAATGGGGCCCAAGGACAGCTTAAGGAAAATATCCTAGTAAATAGGGGAGTTTGACAGAGCTGTGTGATGGCACCCACCCCGTTCTCCTTATTACTGAATAGGGTGGTCAGCTTTTTGCAAGAAACACCAGCTGATACCCCATCCCTGGCAGGAAACTAGGTACCAACTCTCCTTTTTGCTGATGACACATTGCTGATCATCAAGACCCCAGCTGGCCTGCAAAAACTCCTGAATAGATTCCAACTCTTTTGCAACACACGGGGGCTGGTCATAAACACATCTAAGACAAAATGTATGATATTCAATCCCCACAAATCATTCAGAAATAACCTCACTCTAGATGGGACACACCTAGAGAGAGTCACCAACTTTGATTATCTTGGGATACGACTCTCAGAAAAAATGCAGTGGAGACCTCATCTTGATAAAATGCTTTTGAACCACAAGCGTATTGCTGGGGCATTGACCAAAGAACACCGCTCATCATTCAGTAGACCTGTTGCCCCGGCACTCGCTGTATACAGTGCTAAGGCAGTTAGCTCAGCTCTTAATGGAACTGAGCTTTGGGGCTTCGATAATCTAGAAGAGATCAGCAAGTCTGAACACAAGTTTTTTTAGGGATCTGATCATGCTACCCCAGGGCGTCCCTCTAATTCCTTTGACATACGATATGGGCAGGTGCCATTTCAAAGACATTGCGAAACTTTGCTCATTGCTTTTTTTGGGCTCGCCTTAGGAGTACCCCCAAACTTGCTAATTATGCAAAAGCATTTGCGGAAGTAATGAGTTTGGACACCAACAAGGGGGTTAAATGGATTTCCAAGGTTAAGGCATTAATGACAACTCTTGGTCTTAATGAATCCTGGGATACTCAAAACCCCCAGAGCAAGGCAGAACTCAAACACACCTATTGGGACTGGATAGATGCCAGAGATCTCAATAATCCAAGCATGGGAAGGCTTAGGGAAAAATTCTTCCAGCACAAAAAATCTAAAAGCCTTGAACCATACGTGGATATAATTCAGATACCAAGAGACAGGGCACTATATACCCAATTCAGATTTGGCTCACTTCCAGTTCATTGATTCACCCCGAAGTGACGCCCCCCACATAAACCCACTGAAGAATGCCCTTCTTGTGGGGCCTCTGAAGAGAGTGTTACGCATCTTATGTTCACTTGCCCTGGGTAAGCAAATACTAGGTCTAGGTGGTTTGAGCCAATCTGCAAACAACTAGGCACTCTCGATCATCAAGTTGATTTATGTAAATTAAAATCTGATCCGAGAACCCTCTTTGTTTGCAGAATCGCCAAGTTTCTAGGCTGTGCCTGGATAATCAGGCACAGAGTTATACGAAGGGCGACCTGACCTTGATCCAGAACCCTCACGAGTATGCACAGCTGAGCCAAAGTGGAGGACCAATGTACTCTGAATTGTTATACACTGTCCCCCATATGGAACATAAAATACCCTTATTTTAACCATGTTTTTATATTTTTTATCCTACTAATCAAAAAAATTAAATGTTCAATCCATAACGAAACAGTTTTATATTCCGATTGTTCTTAATTCATGTATTGCTTTATTTTTATTAATAGACTGTATTTTATCCTTTTTGTGCTGAAGGCTTGTCTGATGCTTTTATGATACTTGTTATCGAAATAAAGCTGTTTGACTTGACTTGAATGATATCAGCCTATCTCTGTTTCATCTGTTTGGTGGTCGCAATATCTTGAAAGTCTGCTGATGGTGCCTGTACCCATGCTCCTAGCGATCCTTTGAGGGTAGCTCTGGCTCACCCTGCTCCCAGCTGCCAGCATCCTAGGCAGATAATGCACTATGGTACATATCAGACCTTCCAAATCTGGCTCCGAAAAATTCCTACCATTTCCAGATATTTCTCTATCCCTCTCAAACTCACTAATTTCAAAACAACCCTCCGACTAACTATTACTACCCCAACACTCAAACCTCAAGAAGACTAACTCCCAACAACACAATGACTAATATCTATACAAAACAATGTGACAGGAAAAAATAGGTATGACAGAGAGCCAAATTGGGACAACAGGCACACTGACAAGAAAAGAACACTAGAAATGTGCACACACACTCTCCAAACACCTCCAACAACAACCACAGACTAACAGAAAGTAAGAGAGAAAGTAAAAATAACTTCAAACTTCCTAGTTTGCAGCCTGCCTCACCCATTGTGTTACTTTGTGGGTGTATCCAGCCCTTTTTTGAATAAATTAGTCATCATCATCAAAATCTTTATTCGGTTGTTAGCACAAAGCAACCATAAAAGTACAATAAAATTACTTTTTACAAAATCTCATCATAAAATACAGATACTTTATCACCAGTCAGGATATAATAGACTTTATTGATCTAAAAACATTTATAAAAAAACGTCGAAATAGATAAAATTGTTAAAATATTATCCAAACTTTGAACAGCCAGAAAAGCAGGACGGCACCAATTAATTTCCATAGTCTTTATCAAGGATATAATCCATCTTCGTCTTGGGATTTAATAGAATTTACAAAAGAAAAGGATATGGATATCTGATTGATCAGAAATTTCATCACAAGGGCATTTCGGTAAAATTTGTGTCCAGTCATTCATATTGGGAAAGCTGAGTGACCTGAATATTAGATTTAATCTAAAACGTGTTAGGGATAATCTCTCTTGATTGCTCATATACAGTTTTAGATATGGCTGTATTTTTAGTGTAATCAATGTCAGCTGATGGGCGACCACCGTTTTTTTCACCAACTGATTAGTTGTTCTACACTTTCGTAGGTGGCTCATACACTTTTCCTTGAGATCTTTCCTAGAAATGTCACACATAGATAGGGGGTTCAGTTAAAAAGTTTTCCAAACCTAAGACAATGAGAAAGTCCCTCACATAACTTAGCCAACCAAACCTGCCACCATTCTCTAACCTCATCACATCATGCAAGATGGAGCGGTTTAATTTACATTCTTTGGTGGTCTAGGCCCTATGCCATAACAGAACTGGAGCAACCTTTATTGTGTCTTCTAGATATGGTTCTCCAAGTTCAGTATGGCAAACATATGTAGATACACTCTCGGGAACAGTTAAAAGATACTTCATAAAGGAATTTTCCATCACCTGTAATGTTCTTACATTATCATAACCCCACAATCCAGCTCCATCTGTGACAGTAGCTACGCAGGTCGCTCTATATACTGTAAGCATCTCCCCAACTGGTTTTCTACCCATTCGTTTACTAAAAATTTTTAATGCCATTATTGATTTACTGAACAGTAACCTTCTTGTTTTAATTGCATTATTCCATCGGCCAGTATGACCGAATAACACGCCTAGATACGGAAAAGTTAAGGTACTGTCAACTGGGCTTGAGGAAAAAAAAATTGTCCTTTTCTTTCTAGATGCACCATGACCACAAATCATACTGCAGGTCTTAGTGCAATTTATCCTTAGGTCTAATTTAATCATAAAATCGGTAAAGGAAGTAACTAAGGTTTGCATGGCCATTGGTGTTCCTGCCATAAGGACAGCGTGATCAGCGTATAATAACGCTGGAATTGGTCTTTTACCAACCATCGGCATGTCCTTGCACACCTGTAATAATATTCTCTCCACGTCGTTAATATATAGTGAGAAGAGAAGTGGGGCAAGGACACATCCCCTCCCCTAAAAATTCCCAAAGTTTCGCTACATTCCCCATTTTTCCCATATCTGACTCTAGCTCTTGCCCCCGAATAGAGTTCCTTAAGAAATTGGACTATTGTATTCTCAACACCCAGAGTTTCAAGGACCCTCCATAGTTTGCAATGAGTGACGTAGTCAAGTGCTGACGTCAGATCAACAAAGGTTAAAAACATACAACCACACTTCACCTTAGTACATTTTTCAATAAGGACGTGTAGATTCAAACACTTATCGATCATACTCAATCCCTTTCTAAAACCATATTGAAGGTCGGTAATAATTGCATTGTCTTCCTCCCATGACTGAAGTCTATTTAAAATAACGCGGCGAAAATCTTGATTGTAGAGCCAGGAGCGAGATTGGGTGATAGCACTTACAGCTAGATCTGTCGCCTTTCCTATATAATGGCACTATTATAGACTCGCACCAGGACGATAAAAGGCCTTTACGTGAAGGAACATTAAAAAGCTTTGCGAGAAGTGGGGCCCACAGACCAATATTATATTTATATAAATCTGCTGGTACCCTGTCGGGTCCGGGTGCTTTCCCTGCCATGCTAGCATTTATACTTGCAGTCACCTCCAGTACAGATATAGCTGGAATGAGGGCGACCAAGGTACGGTGGGGATCCTCCTTAATTTTTTCAGTTGCTTAGGAATCACCCTCAAAGGTCGTCACAGAGTACAGAGCTGCATAATGGGTCACCCATTCCCTTTGACTAATCGCTATTTCTATCCTAGCGGAAGCATTATCATCTATTGGCGGTGCATTTACCACTTTCCAAAAGGCTGCTGGGTCTCTGTTTAAAGATGCCTCGCACAGTGATTCCCACGCTTCCTTTTTTATGTTGTTCTTTCTATTTTTCAAAGCCTTCTTATAATTCTTTCTCAGTGTTTTAATTAAAGTGCGGTCCTCATCAATCGCTTTTAGTGCTAGTTTTAACTTAGAATAGTCCTTGGTGCAAGTGGTATCAAGCCAGCCAATTTGAGTCATTTTTCGATTTTTCGATTCGACCCATAGGCTGTTCCTAATTGGGAAAGTAATATCTTAAAAAAAATTTATAAAATCAATATCATCAGTATTCTCATCTGTACAGGCGAGGAATTGGGGCTCACAAATCCTAATTAATCTTGTGAGGAAATCTGAAGGCATGACACTAGTCCATTTTAGGGCATACCCATTTTTCCTGACCATGGTGATAATATCCACACACGGTTTTAGGATACTTATTTTGCGCCGATCATTAGATTCCCCCGTAATTTCTAGGCTAAGTGGGAAATGGACACTCAATGGGTTGTCCAAGACATTAAATACTTGGATCTTTCCCCCATGTCTAGTCGTCCTTAAGATGAAATCAATAGTTGAATTTGCCCCTCTACCATTAAAAGTGGGTTTAGAGGGATACTCAGGTCTAACCATTTTATTCACAAAACTCATGTCACATCCAAAAATGACGTCATTAAGAAGATCACCACACTTGGTGTGCTCAAAATGGCTTGGACTTTCATCGTTACTCAGAATTATGCCGCAAGTCCCTCTCTCACCATTTTGACATATAGAGCAGTTAAAATCCCCGCCCCAGATGACACATACATCCTTAGATCTCCCACATAGAGTCAATTGTATATCTTTACATAGTGTTATAAGGATATCTTCCATCCGCTCTGTCGGAACATTATTATAAAAATTTACCAGCATCAATGTAAACATTTTATCTATAGTAATCCTGATTATATGATAATATAAAGTATTAAAAAGAAGCCCATTTTTCAAACAATGAAACAAATTGGACACATATGTAATTAAACCCCCTTTAGCCCTCCCATGTACCGAATCAATGGCCGGGGAAAAAAATGTTTTAAATCCACTCACATGAAGTGGAACAGTCGACCACGTTTCTTGTACACTGACAAAATCATACATGTTTACTAAGTTAACCCAGTGATTATTCCCCAATTTTGATTTTAGGCCTGAGATATTCCAAAACAAGAAAGACCAACTGGCCCTAGGAATCCCACCACCCTTCAAACTTGTAACACAATTTGGCTCGAGATCCATCACTACGTTTACCTCATCAATTGACTCCATCTGCGGTCCCTCTTTGCTCCCATTAATATCATTTGCCTTGGCCACTGTATTTAAATGAATTTCACTTGCTCCTTCTTTCCTACTTATTTGATTATGAGTAAAAAACTTTGCAATTTGACCCAAATTTACAGGGCTAGTCTCAGTTTTAAGTCAATCGACTCCATCCAAATCCTACAATATTTCATAACGATTGGACATTGGACATTGACATTCCGATGAGGTCAAAATAGACCAATAAAAAAGGTACCAATAAAGGACCTTATTATAAAAATAATGAATGACGTTCTGAATCGAGATACACCAAGTAATTCTTAGGAGTATCCTTCACCTTTTCACCTCACCCTGGTCCTGAAGAAAGCCCACCCGGCCTGTTGGCGAACAAGGGCTGAAACATGTCGACCTTTTTCACAATCATTGCGTGATAGAGCCATAACAAGCTCCTCCATCACCTACATTAGTTTTACCGTCTCAAAAGACCCCGGAATGAATAAAAAGTTATATCCGGAACCGAGAGACTTTTAAATTCACTTCACCATTTCACGAGCACCATTTCTGGTCACTACTGTTATAACAAAGGGTATTACCTCCTGGTGGAGGTTGCAAAACCACTAAACCCCATGATTTTGCAAAAACGCGTGTAAGAAGCAGAGAACGTAAATATACCGCTCAGAGACAACCACAAAAACAACACGTTAATGAGGGTTTTTTTATTGGGACTAGAACCGAGACCGCATACCCAATGTTATGCAGGACAAGTGATCCTCCAATGCAGGACAAGTGATCCTTCCGCTTTTGATTAGTTGATACTCTCCTAACATGTAAAATTTCGGCATGTAAATGGGGTGGGAGAGGTCTATGAGTGTTGAGCCAAAAAGTTACTTTATTTTTTAAATCTGAATAAGTTTCCCTTTGATCATTATTCAGTTCAGGGACTCTAGTCAAAACCACGGTGTACGGTACAGATTGCGGTGGAAGGTCAATACGAGGATATATGATCCTATTGTTATTACTGGAGTCCCTACCATCTTCTTGCTGTCTGTTTTTCCTATAGTCCACCCCTTTCGTAGTATCTTTTATTACCAAGCTTTCACTTTCTTTTATTGCTGTATTAAGTCGAGGTTGAACACTGTCACCAAGTAATATCTTATTTGCAGAGGACCCTTTATGGTTTCCCACAGCATTAGGTACGTCTATACCATTATGGAAGTTAACATCAATTTTACTCAATAGGTCAAAATCAGCCAATGCTGTTTTCTCCAAGCTGCCTATTTTTTCCGTTAAGTTTTTAATTCTTTCTAATAGGGGTAGGATGAGGAACTTTATCAATTGTTCAATTTGGCCCATAAAGGCAACAGGGTTTGGATGCAAAGGCTCCAAGAACTGTTGTGGTGGTGCTATTGGGGGATTAGTATAGGATCGGGTAGTGTTTGGGGAGTATTAAAAAATGGCTGGGGCAGTATTGCCGGTTTTCCAGCTTTTTTATTTGTTTTAATTTGTTTTGATGATCTACCATTCTGGTGAGTGCCCCCACGTTTTCTCTTGCATTTTTGCCCCTGACATGGCACCTAATTTTTTGCCTGTAAACTAGAACTTGAGTTTACTTTTTCATTTTGGCCAGGGTTTCTTTGTATCTGTGGGAATAGTTCCATACCTATATCAGACAAGATTGAATCATTAATCTCCAGCGTGGAACTACATTCATTAATAAACCCACATGTTAGTAATGGAGAACTAATATCACAATTAATTTGTGGGGCTGAATTCTCTGGTTTCACTGATAGTTTTATAGGACCCAAAGATGAACGCCTATTATATAAAAGTTCTGATGGTAGGTGGCGTTCAGTGATTGCGATTTCTTTTAGTCATTTTTTATGATGCATAGGTACAGAAACTGCCATTCTTGATTAACGCACAGCACATTAGCGCCTATGCATTGTTTTCAATGCATTGGCCTCGATGCGCGGGTTACGACCGCTGCAACAGGTGCAAAGCGCAGCGCAAATGGGTTTATGCGTGGGTTCCGACCCATGCAACTGGCCTAATGTCTGGAATACACTGTGGAGAAATGAGCAATGCAGGAAAACACATCTTGGTCTCATTTTCCATGCTCCTCTTTTCTTAACAGACAGGTTTAATATTTTCTGTTTTGTGTTTTTTCAGTGGTCATAGTGTGCCCATGTGTGAGATTTTACCTTTTTAGTGGTGACATATTGAGTTACAAAATGTTTTAAAGTTAAACAAGTATTTATTGTAATGTATAGAGACATTCACAAATATTTCTTCCTTTTGAGGTTTGTAGTATGCTTGAGTGAACATAGGCAGCTGCGTTGTAGGCAGATTTATGTCAAATATATAGTGTTACTATGCCTATGTACAACGCTATTGTATTTCCTATTATGCACAATATCTGCATTCAGACCACACTATTGTATTTCCTATTATGCACAATATCTACAGGGGGTGCCGCTCGCCATAGAGGTTGTGTTTCCAGCATTTCCAGCGTGACTCAAGCCCTACCTGACTTCGCTACAGGAGTAGCTGACACCTGCCAAGAACTCTGTGTCCCTGAGGGAGGAGACGTGAGGCCGCAGAGGAGGTGAGAGGCGCGGCCCCGGGACTGCGAGGCACAGCGTTAGTAACACAAGCTGTTTCCTCTTCCCGCGTGAGCCGCGCCCCCTCCCAGTGCCCCGCCCCCTGCAAGGCGTACTTAACCTCTCGCGGTCCCCGCTTCGCGGGAGCCGCTCGCCATAGAGGTTGTGTTTCCAGCATTTCCAGCGTGACTCAAGCCCTACCTGACTTCGCTACAGGAGTAGCTGACACCTGCCAAGAACTCTGTGTCCCTGAGGGAGGAGACGTGAGGCCGCAGAGGAGGTGAGAGGCGCGGCCCCGGGACTGCGAGGCACAGCGTTAGTAACACCAGCTGTTTCCTCTTCCCGCGTGAGCCGCGCCCCCTCCCAGTGTCCCGCCCCCTGCAAGGCGTACTTAACCTCTCGCGGCCCCCGCTTCGCGGGAGCCGCTCGCCATAGAGGTTGTGTTTCCAGCATTTCCAGCGTGACTCAAGCCCTACCTGACTTCGCTACAGGAGTAGCTGACACCTGCCAAGAACTCTGTGTCCCTGAGGGAGGAGACGTGAGGCCGCAGAGGAGGTGAGAGGCGCGGCCCGGGGACTGCGAGGCACAGCGTTAGTAACACCAGCTGTTTCCTCTTCCCGCGTGAGCCGCGCCCCCTCCCAGTGCCCCGCCCCTTCCTTACATCTCACCACAATTATATAAACAGGGATAACGACGCGCATCGCGGGACGCGCGCGGGTCGACGCCCGGGCGAAGCCCGGGCCAACGGCGGGCCCGTTTAAGCCTGGTCAAGTCTGGTCTGGGCCAATCCCTTTTCTTTCTTTCTTTCTTCATCACCGCCCTGTACATTACCACCTATATTGGGAGCCTTTCACCATTACTGTGTTAGCTTATCAACCCACGGGTGCTTCTCTGCTAACATGACTACCAGGGCTATGAGGAACAAGACGGCTCATGGAGTGGGTGAAGTAATTGGCCCAATAGATCAATTCATTACCAAAGCCAACGATGCTATCAATCAGGGAATTGTATTGCTTGAAAGACGTGTCTCCCAGGACCTTGCTGCAGCACGAAGGTCATCCATGGGCCTTCTGGCTTTAGCTAAAACACCCATCCACCAGGAAACTAACGCTCCTTTACTACAAGAAATTCGTGCAGAACTCCATACCATCCCAATGAGCGTCGATTTATCAGTCACTCATCTCTCACTAGGGGAAGTTTCGATGAATGACTTGGAGAAAACACCTACCCTGGTAATCAGCCCCACTCAAACTGTGCCGTCAACTTTGATAGAGTCACAACCTTTGCCCTCACCCCTAGTCGTAGCCTCACCCCCAAAACCCGAGAAGGTGTATAAGGAGGGTGCCATTCCCAAACAAGCTAGTGTAAGGTCAATACCCAAGACTAAGTCGCACTGTCCACCGAAGCGCACTAGGTCTAAAAAACCTCCACGTATCAACCTTCCAAAGAACACAAGACAGCCATTGCCTGACAACATGGATGACTCCTCTCTTTTGGCTGCATCAGTGGAGGAGACTCATAGGGGTCATGACACTGTTAATACAAACCATCCAGAACTCAATGCACAAGTGTTCGACTCAATTAAGGATTTTATAAAATCGCAACTACTCCCAATCGAGCGAACTCTAAATAATATCGAGAAGCAGCTTGCTAGACTAACTAATCCTGTCAGTCATCCCAAACCTCCCGCTATCACACTAGAGCCATCAGTCTCTACAATCACCAAACATGTTAAGGCAGTTACTGTACAGAAACCAGTGCCCCAACCTACAACGCATAAAGCTCCCCCTCCTACAGACAAAAACCCTAAAACCCCAACCATTAACCAAGCAACTTCGACAGACATTAAGGGCTCCACCAAACAAGTACATGGAAAACCAGCAACAAGTGCTGACCCCATTAGAAAGAACTCTAAGCCCCCATCACCTAAACCCTCGGTTATCCAACAGGCTGCTGATGCACCCAGTAAACCAGTTGGTCCAAAGAGACCAGTCCATCTTCCCCCAGAAGCAAGCCCCTACACTGTGATCCTTACAGGGGTACCAGAACTGGAAGAACACATGAGTGAATCCACCTGGTCATTGAAAAACAAAGTTATGCAGTGGCTTCAGATTAATAGACCCCTCCCATCACACTGTAAAAGTAGACTGTCCATGGTACGAAGAGTCCCTTGGATAGGGGACACAAGGAAAAGAATAAAAGGGGATTGTATCATCATTAATTTTGATAACCCAGAGACAGTGAGTTACATATGTTCCTGGTCAACCCTGGAGAGAAAGGGAAGTATAGACACTAACCGTCTGTCCTTCTTTTACCCACCGAGGTTTCCACGTGAACAAGATTTCCCTCAAAACTGGGACCAATCCCCAGGCTGGAGTTGGTCCCAAGTTGAAACGCGTAACAGGAGGAGGGACTGGGATTATCAGCCCTGGAATCCAAGAAGAGATCAACCATACGCAGAGGGGTGGAGAGGGGCTCCAACTAGCAATTATTTTTCAACCCTAGAAATGGTTGATTGACCATCAAATAACCATTTACCGTCAAACAACAAGCCTATGACCCCCCGGTCTCCTGCTAGCCCAGGGATGTCCCCAAGCAAACATGGGAACCTTGTCCCTCCCGAACCCACTGTGGACTTCCTCAATCTGGCTCTGTCACACGGCCCTTCTGGGTCGGAAAGTTTACAAACTGATGACTCCCATATCTCTCTCTTACCCTTAACTTCTGACCTGAATTCCCCACACTGCTCCTCAATGCACTCTATTGAGAATAAATATTTCTCTATCTTATCTTGGAACATAGCCGGGCTTTCAAACAAAATAGGTGACCCAACCTTCCTGAACTATATACACACTTTTGACATCTTAGCGTTCCAGGAATGTTGGGATCTGACACCCGTAAATCTGGATGGCTATAGTACACATTTTACCCCTTCCATTCAGTTCCATAGAGGTAGACCCTCTGGAGGCCTTTGCTTGTACGTTTCAAATAGATTAAACGTATCATTAGAACGCGTTGACCTCCCGCAAACTGATCATAGCTCAAAGTCCTTTGGCCGCCTACTCCAGGCCTTTAAAATGTCTGGGAAAGAGGTTGCCAACTCTCTCATCATTAATCTATATAATGGTGCTCAGAGAGATGATCAAATAAAATTTATGGAGTTTCTTTCTAAATTAATAAAGAAGGGCATGGGAGGGTCCTCTTCAGACAGGCGCTTGATCATACTAGGTGATTTTAATTGTCACTTATGCCCATATAGTGGAACCAGGGTTTGTGATCAAAGAGCCCCAAATGGAGAACATACTACCCATTTTGAACATTCAAATACGGGAACCCAACTGAACAACTTACTACATGAGTGGGACCTGGGTTTTTTCAATGATCTAACTGTGCCCCCGACTGATTTTTTACCCATATTCCACGGAAGGGGATCACTCACGATAATAGATTTTTTCCTCTTGTCTCACAGTCATCATGGAGACGCTTTAGAATTCAATAGAGAGGAGTTGGTTCTGAGCGATCATTATCCCATCAGCATCAAGATATATTCCCCCTCCAGTGGTACCAAGTCCAGGAGCAATTTGGAAAATCTTTTTTCACATACCATTTCACTTTCATCAAGAAACGGATACACCATAAAATGGGCCAAAATTGACACCTCGAAGTTTCTTGAAAACTTGATCAAAACGGTTCCTGACTCTTTTTGGACCTGTTTAGAACTTCCACCCAATCCACTAGAAATTATCTCTGCTTTCGACCAAATCGCCTCACAAATCAGAAAAAACTTGAGCAGAAATAACAACAAAAGCAATGCTCCCAAGAACCAAGGTTGGTTTGATCACGAGTGTTCAAACACTCGCGACACCCTGAAGGCCAGCCTCAACAAAACTCCAAAAAACCAGATGGAAATTAGATCTGCCCGTGCCGCTTACAAACAGGCTCTCAAGAATAGAAAAAAGGTCCTGAAAAACGCGGCCTGGGAAGCTCTGCTGAAAGCCAGTACATTAAGAGACAACACGGCCTTCTGGAGGGAGGTGAACGCCCCCTTTTTTAGTGATAGGACAACCGACTGTATAGAAATTGCCATCACCGAAGATGTCTGGATAAACCACTTCACCGAACTGTACAAACTAGACGACCAAATTGAACCAATGGAGAGTAATGAATCGCTAATCAATAATTCAGAGCCGTTTCCACTTTCCATCTACTTCAATCATTCGGAAGTGGAAATGGCTATTCTTGAAAGCTCAAACGCCAAAGCGCCCGGCCCAGATGGAATCCCTATAGACTTATTCAAAGACAACATCCAATTATGGGCACCTATTCTTACCAACGTCCTTAATTCTTATGCCCGTAAAGGATTCCCTACAACATGGCAAGAAGCGATCATAATACCCATTTTCAAAAAAGGTGAAAGAACGGACCCAAAATGTTATAGACCAATTTCTTTATTGGACTCCATGATGAAGGTGGCCGGGAGAGTCCTTTTGAATCAACTACAGACATGGGCACAGGAGAATAACATTTTATCTAAATTTCAATATGGGTTTGTTTCTGGTCTCGGGACAGTGGAACAATGTTTAAACTTAGCTCTGATTATTGACAAACATGTGCTGGCAAAAAGAGGCAATATATATATGACTTTCATGGACTTAAGCTCTGCTTTTGATTGCCTCAACCATAGTCTACTCTGGTGTACCCTCATCAATATGGGCGTTGACCCCAACATTTTATCTTTCATAAAAGAGCTCTATCGAGGAGCCGGAGCCAAGGTCCGATATGGGAAGGACGGAGCTTGCACCAATAAGTTTCCTATTAGAAAGGGGGTCAGGCAGGGTTGCATCCTTGCCCCCTTTCTTTTTAATCTGTACATCAACAGCGTCCCCGACTGCCTGGCCAAATTAGATGTGGATTACCCAAAAATAAATGGCCTTGCGGTTCCAATCCTTTTATATGCGGACGACGCTGTGATTATGTCCAGGACCCAATTAGGGCTTCAAAAAGCGCTGACCGCCTTTTCTACCTTTATGAACATGAGAGGTCTTAAGATCAATGTAAGCAAAACTTTTACAATGTGTTGCAGTAACAAAAAGAACATCTCTTGCAATACGTACATTGATGCAAATAAGATCAGCCTCACAAAAACCTTCACCTATTTAGGTATACTTTTTAGCAGTTCTGGCACCTGGAAGAATGCTGTACACACCCGAAACCTGGCTTTTATCAGACAAATTGGAGCCTTAAAGAAATTTGCGACTAAACTAGGTGGGAAACCAGTCAGAATTTTGCTGGACATATTTGCTGCCAAATGCGTCTCTACCGCAATATATGGAGCAGGTATCTGGGGCCTGGCGGATTGTGGAGAGATCCAAACTAGTGAGAATGCGTTCTTAAGATTTCTGTTGGCTGTTACTCGATCTATCTCAACCACAGTCTGCCACAATGAGTTAGCACGAGTATACATCTCAGACACAATTAAATCTGCGCCAATCCTGCTATGGCACAAAGTCTGGTCCTCGGAAAAAACGGTGTTAAACCAGGACATAATTAAGGACTGTATGGCCTTAACCAATTCAAGAAAAATACCCTGGCTTGCCTATGTACAGAAATTTGTAACCTCCCTGGATCTAGCTGATATGTATATCAACCCCACAACGTGTCAAACGATTTCTAAAAAGGACCTCAAGGCTCGTTGCTTAGGCTTGCTTTCAGACAAACGTTCTTATCTTGAAGGCAACAAACTATCGATTGCCAATCACAACCTCCTACTTCATGATGACGGCATCCCATCTTACCTTTCTCCGTTTACCACCCCCTATACGAGAATGTTGCTGACAAGGATGAGGACGGATTGTTTTTTCCGTCTACTAACCTTTCCCACTGCAAACGATTGGTCGGTTACTCCGATGGCCTGTCCTTGTGACAATGTCTCCAAGCAATCCAACATTCACGTTATTCTATTCTGCAAATTTTATGACTGGGGTAGAAGGAAATATCTTTTCCCGCTCCTCAAATTCTGGGGCTTAAGACAGTGCCGGCCAGCCTTACTTAAGCTATACATGCTTGAAGATGCATTCACAATCAATGCAGCCAGTAGCTTTTTGAAATTCGCAGTAAGGTGCAGAGCATCAATGAATTAACTGTCTTCTGCTCCCCACTAGCCAAAAATTTTGCACAATTTTGTAAATTTTGCACAATTTTGTACACACTTAACCTTTTAACTTGTAATTAATAAGTAGCATGTTTTTTGATTGCATCTCATACTCATTTTTTGCTGTATCATATGTGCTTTTATGATTTTCTCTGTAAAAATCGAATAAAGCTTTATTTGAATTTGAATTTGAATTTGATTTACATTCAGACCATCTAGCAGGATTCCTGCCGCCATAAGATGTGTTACGGAGGAAGCACACACTCAGGGAAGCACAGAGTCAGCTTGGCACAGCCAGTCCACAGTGTATGTGGCAGCCAGCTTTTAGTTGATGAATATGATAGATATGGTATAAGACCAATTTTGCCCCTGTGATTGTCCGGCAGCAATTTATTTGCACACTAAATTAGGCAACTTTCATCATGTGATGTGATGGGACAGACACATCTGCAGTCAGGGCTAAACATCTGAAATAATTTGCATGGCGCATGCACAATTCACCATGGTAAATGTATTTTGCAAATCTGGTTTCTTATTGCTTGAGCATCACAAGGGCAGCTTGAGTAGCCACAAAAAGTGTAATTAATCACGAGTGCTGCAATATATTGCAATTCACTTCATTGCTTTACTCTGTACCAGAGAGAGGTACCTTGACCTTTGCATGTGGGTTGCCATTCACATCAGATAGTAATCCATGCATTTACAAATGACACCAGCCAGACCTGCAAATGCATCAGTAAGTATTACCTTCCTAGTAGTAACATTACATGGAGTTAGACCTTAACATCTGCTCGCTCCTTCATGTTTTGTGTCCTCTTTACAGCAGCACACATAGATGGATCACTGTGGTACAAAGCATATATTGGTCAGCAATAAGAAGAACCTTCATGCTAACATACATTTCTTTATGTAAGAGTTGCATCCTTGCCCCATGGTGCAAATGTGCCTACGCTGGGCCTATGCAGCCAATACAGCACTAACACAGTGGAAATGGTAAGATGGTAATTTTTTTATATACAGTACATTTCTTGCAATTTGCTTTTAAATATACCTGTGGTGGGTCCATGCTCATTAGGCCTCACTACAGTGAACGAGGGACACATGGTCAGATACCCTACTTTTGTTCAATGTACATCATTCTGCCAATCACACATGATCCCTTGTCTCACTCATGTTATAGGCAGGTGCAGTACATCTACTCTGAGGGTCACTCTTTGTGTGGACCACCTGTAATGGCACCCACTCAAATGCCATTCCCCCTTGAGATGAGACAAGATTAGCGAACCCCTCAACTATGTACTAGTACACTCAGGGCAGGTGTAAACTATTCTAGCCATGCAAAGCTAAGTAATTATTCACATTCTTCCATTACACCATGTTGAATGAATGTGTTTGTATGTGTAACCATGCAGATTAGGAAGACTTTTCAGATGGACATATCACATTCTTAACATCGCTGTATTCTTCTAGTGTTGTGTTGCATGCACAACACATCTCCGTTGTCATAATCCTCTGGGTAATTACCCACAATGCAAAGCCATCTTCTCATATTGCTGTGTTACAGGACTTTGACTCTCACCTCATAACTGTATGAGGCCTGTGAGTTGTGTATACTGACAACTGTGGACTAAAGTGGTATGTATTACAATAGGGCCAGGAATTGAGTCACATCTGTAGTGTGTTAAGGTTCCCAATGCATGAATGTATACATTCTCCAACAAAAAAACATCATCTTGTACACATCATACTTGGCCTTTTGCCATGACAACTGTCACTCATGACCTGTGAAGGTATGTGCTAATATATTTGCTCCTGAAAAGTGCTGCTATTGTGAATGGTACTATACTGGTGAGACTCACTACACTGAGTGGATTGTCTCAGGTATGAATATATTTGGTGGTTTGTGTTCCAACAATCACTGAGTGCCATATGAAGCACATTTTTCTGCAGCAGAATACAGCAAGACTACTGGCTGTGCAGCTCTGCACTACTCATGTGCGTGAGGACAGAATGACCATTTGGGAATTGATATGGGGCATGCATGGCCTGTTCCATTAATTCAGTCCACTGCATCACATTGCTTTTCTGTATAGGTGGTTTGAATAATGGGAACTATGGCCCTATGTTACTCAATGATAACATGATTGTTACATGTTGAGGCCTAATTTACGTTGAGGAGATGTGAGTTGAAGTTTAGAGTGACTGTGACATAACATTTTGAACACAGGTAGAGTACAAACATTTATTTACATTTTGCCCAATTTATGTGACATCTGAAATTTTGTCTATCCATTAAATGAATTTTTACAACAAGGAATTCTGCGCAAGGTGGTTGCATTACCTACTACCAGCTATTGTGTGTTGGATCTCTCCTCCATCCTCATCCTCCTCCTCCTGCCCTGTTGGTTCCTGTCCCATGAAACATTTTTCCGTACACATATGTTGTGTAGAAAGCCATATACAAGGATAATCTTGCTCAGCATAGGGGCCGAGTATAGCAATCTTCCCCCTGACAAGTCCAGGCATCTGAAGCAGGACTACGCACACCAAACGTACATTCCAAAATGATCCTGGTCTTGGCCAGTGCCTGGTTGTATTGCCTTCCTGGCACATCTGGGGATGTGCAATTGGGGCCATAACCCATGACTGCAGACCATATTCTTGGGCAGCCTGAATAGGAAAATAATAATACTGGCAATGACGATGCTGATTATTATAGCCAGATTCCTGTACATGTCTGTTAAGTGTACTGAATGGCTAAGACACATCAATTACAGTACTTGACAATATTTCTTACATATGTATTTTTCCATTGTATTACACATGTATCTTCCAATTCTCCGTGTCATAGCAATGGATGTGAATCCCCTGATACATTGGACGCTTCTACATGCAGACATGCATGTTTGGCCGGTAAAGTACTATGATAGGTGTTTTTAGAGGTTCATTAGTACTATAAGTTATGTGAACTCACTGCATATGCAAAGTGACAGAATATTGCTCAGATTTTCGGCCTTTTGGCCATTCCTAGTTATGCTGTGATAGTGCCAACATGTTTAACACTCACACAGTCATATATCTTTGTGGAACAACTGATGCTGTTGCTGCCCACTTGAAAATGACACAGCCTTAGAATTATTAACTTATTGTAGCATTTGAATTTGGTATGTGCATGTGGTGCTTTTCCAACATGTTACATGTATAGTTGTTCAATTTCTAGTCAACCTTCAGCTGATGCTTTTCATTAGGCAATTTGCCATATTGCACTTGAACTGATACGTAGGTATTGCGATGTGGGGCATCTCTATGTTGGACAAACTGATGTTGTTACAAGTATCTGCCTGCCACAGAGCTGGACACAATACTTTGGTCTTCACATGAATGTGTATGACTGTAACTTGTAGGGGATTGTGTAATGCTATGCCTTGATTCGTTACTCATTGATGTGGCAAATGAATACCGACATGGGCTAAAAACAAAAACACATTCCCTGATATTGCACGCTGTTGTCTTGAAACAAAGACTTCCATTCTAGCAACCAAGATTTGTCTGAACAATCACTGGTATGTATAAGTTTTGGGCACATTTTTACTGTATAGGAATGGTTTTATGACACAGGGCTTTTTCATATTGTTACCAGGATTTTTCTGAATAATCATACAAGCAGCTGTTCTGAGAAACACTTCTCAATTAAAGACAAAGGTAAAAATGTTGCAGCACAATTAAGGGGTACTTTTGTTGCTTCCCCAATATCTGGTAAGCTCTGTTTTTAATAAAATATTGTCTCTAAAAAGATGTAGCCTTCCGAATGGCATATTTAGACTCCCCCAGATCTGCAAACGAAAAGGTGATTATTAGCCAAGGGTATACATGTGTTTGCCATGTTCTGCTTTCTTCCCTATTTCTCTCTAGCCTATTTAGAAATGGCATTTCTATTGGATTAGAAACTTTTTAACATGATCATAAATTGTAATGACAATTTGTCATATTAAGTAAGGTGACAAGAATCCCTGGTAATGAATAGTGCTGTTTACTGTATAATGGGTTTCAGTAGTATGGTGCCTGTACAATGAGGGAACCATGGAGTACAAATGCAATACAAAAATTAAACTGGAATAAAATCTCTGGGTCATTTTTTGCAGTGCTAGCATAATGTTTTATACAAGCAATTATGGATGGGTGCTATAGTGTTGGATCAATTGGCACTGGGTTTTTACAAACAATGTAGTCATGTGTATATAATTTTAATTGTATATATGTTATTTGTATTTCTTTTTAGCCCTGAAGAAGTCTTGTGAAAAGAGAGTAAATAAATTGGCTATGTTGACGTGAACACGTTTTTATACCATCAATAAAGACTTTTCAACACACAACAAGTCTGAAACCAGTTTAATGAACTTGGGGAATCAAGAAGCAAACTTGGTTTATTGAATAGTGTTTAAATCAGTGTTGCAACTAATTATACTTTGTTGAACCAGAACAGACCATATTGGCTTAATACAACAAATAGTGGGTGCCGATCTCCTGTGTATATAAGTCTTTGGCAAATATGAATGCTGTGATTGATATCCTGAGTTCACTGTGGCACCTTTTCCAGATTGTATTTTATTCTATGCTGATGACTGATGTATGACATGTTTGCCAGTATTGTGTTAGACTTTACAAGTGTCTCAGTGCTCGACTCATTTGCTTTTCATTTGGGCAACTTACTCAGCAGAACAGGTGAGCCCTCAGATTGGTAACATCAGTCAATGCGCCTGTAAACCTATGTGTATGTGTGTACGTAGACTGTCATTTAAATAAATAAATAAATAATTATTCAGAAGTTAACACAACCATAAAAGATTAAAACAAGCTGTAAAAATAACATCACTGCTGTTATAATTCATTAAAAGAAGCATTGTGCAAAATTCCAAGGTTCAAGAGGGCATCAATCACATCTTGAGCTTCTTAATCTAAAAGCAGACCTCAAGACATTTGTGACAACAAAAAGGGTATAGTCGTTGGGCAATAGCAGCCAGTGCATAAGAGAAACCCGGGACTGTCTAAATTTCATAGCTTTTAAAATAATCAAACCAGCCTCATCCTTAGATCATATCTTCACCCAACACAACAAGGGCTTCACTGTCACTAAATCTGCCATGTAATTAACTACTGGTTCTTCACGTACGGTAAACGAGGGGGTGCCTTGTGGGACCTTCAAAATTCATAGCAAAAAACGTATTTTGAGCGATATGTAATTTATTGGCCTTCATTTACCCCCAAACCTCGCTACATTACAAGACCTTAGAGATACCTGTAGACTGGTATAACTTTAAGATCACCTAAGGGGACCAAGAACCCAATCTGTGGGCATAGTTGGCAATTGCTCCCGTGGCTTTATGCATGTCACACAACTTTCTCTCCATCAGTTGTTTCCAATTAAGTTTTTGCATCAAATAAAATTCCCATGTAGGTGAAAGAGGAACTTTAGCTAAGGTATGAGCGCCTGCCATAAAAGTTTTGGACCAAGTCGCCTGAGGGCCAACTTCCAAAACATATGATTTTGTGAAGTTGTCCGCCAGGTCCAGCCTGTCCATAAAGTAGACTAACCTGTTGATCGGGACTTGGAGGCCCATTCCTGAACGGGCCATCAGTACCGCATCATCAGCATATAAAAGGACTGGCAATGCTTTCATGCCCACTCGAGGGCAATCAGAGTGCGGGATGGACTCCCAAAGAACTAAGTAGATCCCACAGTTTCTTGAGGTGCACCCAGTCAAAGGCAGACGTAAGGTCCATGAAGCCTAAAAAAAGGGCACCAGGTTGAGCTAACGTGTATTTGGACACTAATAAATAGAGTTTACGACATTGATCGATGGTTGATTTTCCCACACGGAAACCCGAACTGTCCCTCAGAGATTATTCAGTTTGTGTCAGCCCATGCAGAACGGCTAGTCAGTTGACCCCGACCCAGAACCTTAACTATAGAATCAATGAGGGATATGGGATGATAGCAATTAGGGTTATCCTTATCCCCCTCCTCGAAAATTGGTATAATGGTGGCAATTTACCAAGAAGGTGGCATCCCTTTCCTTGCTGCTACGTATAACATTCTGGGTGAAACTGGAGCCCACACTTCTACGTTGTCCCGGAAGAAATCCAGAGAGATCCCATTGGGTCCAGGCGCCTTATTCCCTCAATGCTCATGCGTACTTCCTCCAGAGAGAAAGTAACTGATGTATCAGCCAGGCAGGATTCTATTTCAGTGGGGGCCCCTTCACTGTGTCCAAATTTGTACACCCTTTCAAAGTGATCATCCCATTGTTCTGGGGTAATGTGATGGCATAGCACAGGCCTTGATGGCTCTGCAAAACAGGGTTTGTTTATGACCTGCCAAAAGAGTGTACTAGCCCGCATCTCACTCGCTTGGGCTAATTCATCCCAGGCCTGTGTTTGTAGGAGACACCTCTGTTCTTTCAGTCCCCTCTTACAACTATTTTGACAATTACCCACCTGTACTCTATCTTGGGAGGACTGCTTCAGGGCTTTATTCATGAGATGAAGGGCCCATGAGCACTCAGTATCAAACCATTTTGGGTGGTCAGGGGAAGGGCCAGTCATAGACACCATTACCAAATCAGCGACCAACTGGGAGATGGAAATAAATGAGTTTAAAGTCTCTTTACCAGGGGCTAAGGGGTCTAAGCAGGTAAATCTGTCGAGTTTGAAATAGAGTACGACTGAAAAACATAGCGTCTATCTGCGTCCATTGTTGACACCTCCCCTGCTCGGTTATAGATAGTGTGCCTGATGATATGTGGGGGTGATCCACCTGATTCCCCCTTCCTTCGAGTACTAAGGCAAGGGTATGCGATCACTGAATGGGCTGTGTAGGATATTAAAAGAAAATGAAGGCCAAACCAACAAGGCCTTAACAAAAAATAAAATCAATTATTCTGACACTTCCCCTTCCTTTATATGTTGGGGGGATTTAAGACTTAAAAAAGTTAGTCATCTTATCAAGGTGTGAATTCAAGAATGTTTAAAAACTAATCAGTTCAGCGCCTTCTAGGGAATGTTCCATGTTGGTGCCCTCGTTGATTGTGTAGGTTTGGTAACTATGCAAAGAGGTTAATGAGTTTGGGCATAAATGGCAATTCAAATCCCCTTTCTCAAACAACAAATGGTGGAGTACCCTCTAGAGACTATCAAATGCCTCTAATTACAAAGATATTGAGGTGCACGTGGTGCCATCCAACCTAGGACAGTGATTGCCCTTTAAGAAGACCCCTCACTCACCAATCTAGTTGGTGACATGCTTCATCATCGGGGTCCCACCCGGACAACCGAGTGCCATCCGGGTGTGCTTCGACACCTGACTACAGTGGAGCGGGTTTTAGTTTTAGTTTTATATATGCAGTAATATCAGTGAGTGATTAAAAGTTGTCCAATGCTACTCACTCATTGAATTTATTTTGGAGTGATTGGGCAACAGAAACAAAAACGTGGAACACATTTACCTATTTAGGTAGGCTATGGTGTTAGACAGACGAGTAGTGTATTAAAATAGTGGTCTACGTGTTTCAACCATGATGTAATTATAAGGTTTTCTTCAGGACCAGTGGTTGTAGTCTGGGTGGTGCACACACGCTAAGGCGTGCCCTGCTCTCGACTACTGTGAAAACAGGAACCACAAACTCGCAGTTCGTTAAAAATATATCTATGCAGGGTTCTTCTCCTGGAATCAAGGAAAAAAACTCGAAGCGTTCAGGAAGTTACCTTCATGGGCGTCCTGGTTCCTACAGAGGATCGCTCAGGTAATTTGTGGCTTGATCCTGATCGGTAGATTCACCTACTAGGTAACCTGCGCGGAGCCCCGTGGTTGTACAATTAAAATCCCCTGCCAAGATAAGACTCTCCTGAGTGAGGCCCTCTCCCCTTAATGAGTCAATAGCACTACTTAGGATTGACAGATTTGAGGGCCAGTGCTTCCCCTTTTTTGCAATACAAAAATTGATTAGTACCAAGCGGCGATATCTCCCCACTATCAATTCAAGGCCCTGAAACACTTTGGAGTCCCACTATTGTCTGTACTGACCCACACTGCTCAAGACCTACAAAAATAATTAAGCACCCGCTCGCTCTTCCTGCTCTGGAACCCACAGCCGGACAGAAAAATGTTTTAATCCCCTCAAGAAAGAAATTGTTCTCGACTTCCCACTTTTCCCGAGGACAGATAATATTAAAGGTCTTGATAAAGAATATCCACCTTTCATCTAAAAACATCGCTGATAGGCCTGCCACATTCCATGAGACAAGGCTTAAATCTTTCCCAGTACCCTAGTGGTGGCTTGAAAAGGGGATTATAGGTCCTGCAGAGGGTTCTGTGGCCCGTGGGAAAGTAACCTACTAAGTTGGTGCTCTGAAATTAAAAGGGGTGAAACCTTGCTATTTTCCACTTCCTGTAGGGGCGGCCCTGTGAGAAAGCCCTGAGGTGTGTCACATTGCACAGGTGTGCATGCACATATGTGCATGCATACCAGGATTCGGTATTTTACCACCAATTGGATTGGGTGGTAAAATACAGAATCTGAAAGGCCTTTGGGACTCAGAAGAGTCCCACCTACATCTGGGTTTTACCGAATCAGTAAAATTACTGATTCAGTATTTTACAGAATCAGCAAATTTACTGATTTGGTAAATTTACCGAATCTGTAAAATGATGCCCCTACATCCCAATCACCAAATACCAGTCGAATTCGGCCGTTACTGACCGGTATTTGGGCTCCTACATCTGGCCCATAGTGTCTTGCTGCTGCCAAGAATCAGACACTCATTTGAAATACTCTGCGAGGGTGTATAAAAGAAGCCCAGCAGTAGTAGTTTAATACCAGTTACGGGGAAGTAAGTCTTGGAAGAACACCTCAGGATGTTTCCTACCATTTTAGGATATCTGATGGTAACAATCATACAAGCTCCCATAAATAATTTCTGGGAGGGCCCTATCCAAAAAACCCTCTGGGCCACCAGAATGTGCCTGTGCTCTCAGGTGTTATATCTAGTGTGTTTTTCTGACCATTGGGAGGACTTGTTGATCAAAGTTAAAGTCAACAGCCAGCTTTATTCGATTACTTAAAATCATAAAAGCAACAAGACAATACAATTTATAAAAATTTTAAAAAGATTATTTTACATATCGTGTAATTCATATAGTTAAAACAATTAAAAAATCAGTCCCAATGATATATAGATCCAATCAATAATTTAGAGGTTGGTACAAAAACAATACATTCGCAATGTGATCACAAGAAGAATAGTTGATTAAGAAATGTTAACAGAGTCTGCACTATGGTAAGGTCACCCTTCCAAGTCCTTCGGGGATAGCTTCCTGGTTTTCGTGCGCATAGCTGCGACCAGAAAGCTAGCAACCCCGAAGATTATCTTGGTGCTACCTAGTAACTGTAAATAAAGTAGTGCTGGGCGTACTTGCATAAAACCTGCTTCCCTTAGGATAGGGACCAAGTACAGTTTTCTGCTCTTCTTAAATTGTTCACAAAACATTACAAAATGTATAAGGGACTGCTCTGAAAAGTTATCGCAACTGCATGGAATTGACTCATCTGGAACCCCCCATACAGGGAAGACTCCTAAGGAGTACTGGATGATGTTGAACCTAAATCTAATAAGAAGATGTTGATGGTATGGGTGGCTTACAATTGTTAGATAAGGTTCAATCGAGGGCGTAGTCAGGAGGAGGAAATTGGCTCTAGCTCTAGGTTTTGTCAACTCCTCGCTCTCCCGCTTTAGCGATGCCCTCCTCAGGAAATTATCCTTGATCCATTTCACGTCCCCCTTGCAAATTGTATTAAGGTGGCTAAAAAGGTTGGGCCTGCCAAGACTTTCCAGGGCGCCCTTCATGTAAGCCATCCACGGGATCTTTAAGACATTGTCCAACGCCATGCAGTCCCTAAGAATGATGTGGTTAAGCCGAATATCGTTATTCAGCCAGATTTTGGCCCAACACACCAATGGTGCCAAGAGAAGCTGGTCAGTGATAAAACCCAAACCTAACTCTGTGTGTAAGGAAAAAACTGGAGTGGATTGTGGAACACTTAATAGGGTTCTAAGAAACTGTTTTTCCACAATCTGCAAGTCACCAGTTAAGTAGTAACCCCACAGCGCTGCGCCATAGGTGGCAATGGATAGGCATTTCATTTTGTAGACTTTCAGTAATGCCTCCATTGGTCGTAAGCCTAGTCGCTTTGCAAAACTTAGCAAGGCTGAGGTTGAACGGGTTATGGCAAGTGACTTTGCGCACACCTGCGGTTTCCATGAGCCCTTCTCCTCAAAGATCACACCCAGATAGGTAAAGACCTGTACCCTTGAGACCCCCTCACCACAGCAGGTAAAAGTTTTTAGTTTTTTCGGCCTTTGCCGCCTCCCGGCCACCATGACATGAGATTTTTTATTATTAATCAGACTTGTTGATCATTTGGCCCATGGTTTCCTGGTTGGGGGAAGTAAGCCCTGGGACACCAGTAAAGACGTAAGTATAATGACAACAAGCTAGTGGAAGAATAATTACTGGTAGGAGGGTGAGAAATATGCTCAGCAACAACAGGGGTGCATGACAGGATATGCTGGCTAGTATGGCATAAATCCTTCTCCCGGGAATGGAAATCAATGGGCTGCGGGATGACATTCTGTCTCATGGCTGCTGGTAGCACGAGTTTACAGATACAGGGCTTTTTGGTGCTGGGTGATCATTAGGGGTTAGTTCAGTGGTCGTACTTTGAGTCTGCTGGGGCAAGGAGGACTTAATGGAAGACAGAATTCTCTCAGACCTATTTAGCAAATCTCTTTAATCCACCACCATTTTTTTTTTTCCGAAAACCTTTATTGTACCTTCACAGTTTTACACAGCTTGTCGCCTACAACCCGAATGGGCCGGCCGCTAATTAAGGTGTCAAATGAAAATGTTCTTCACAATACACACTGTGCAGGTTATTGCCAAAGTCATTGAGGTAAAGATTGCTAAGAGAGTGATGAAGGTTAAATGCAAACGGTTCATGCTTAATGAATGAGGTTTTCCTTTTCTATTTTTTAAAACCTAAAGAAAAGAGCAATCAAACTTCGGGAAGTCACAGTACGATCATTGATTATGCATATTGCCAGATAGACATGAGATTATACCTAAACTGAAACCAACCTCATGTACGCCCTCAAATCAAGTTAGGGTGTGAATGAACCATCTCCTCCCCCCCACCCCCTCCTGAAATACCCCCCACACCAATCAGCCCCCCTCATTCCAACCCGTCATCCTCATCCGAGCCCAACGGGTCGTCTTCTGGCAGTGGATCGCAGATGTCGCCCCGGTAGGCGTTCCATGGGGACCATACCTTGTTCCACTTGGCCGGACAGGCCCGGTTCAAGTATACCGCCCTTTCCGTGACCATGGCCCTGCCCATATTAACGCACCACTGCGAGGCTGTCGGGGGGTCTGCCACCCCCCAGCGCTGCGCGATGTCTCGCTTAGCTACCATCATCCCTAATGTTACCCAGAGGCGACCATGCCGGGACAAGTCAGTTGGCTCCCACACATTGAGGAGGCATCACCGCGGCTCCGGCAACACCGAGACCTCCAGCACCTGTGACACTGTGCGCATGACCTGACGCCAATAGATGTGTATGCTCGGATATTCCCAGAATGTGTGATAGAGTGTGCCCTCCTCCCCGCAGCCCGCAAGCAGAAGGGGTCAGGGGACCGTTGTATGCGGTGGAGCAGAGTTCTGGTGTAATACGCTCTATGGAGAACTTTAAGTTGAATGAGCCTCATTCTGGCCGATATGCCCGCTTCCTTAGGGGAAGCCAGTGCCTCGTTCCATTCTTGTTCATCAAGCGTGCCCACCTCCTGCTCCCATTTCTCCTTGAGTGACACTAGTGGGTCTGGGGAATTGTTAAGGAGCTTTCGGTAAGTGAGGGAGGTGGCCTTTTCTATCATATAATCCGTCAGGAGGCGATCTTCGAGCGGGGAGGACTCGGGGAGAGTCGAACCCGCCGGGATAGCTGACAGTAGTGCATGCCGAATTTGGATATACTGGTAGGTTTCGTGTGGCCCGAGGTCATAAATCTCTTTCAAACGGGCGAAGGTAATAACTCCCCCACGCTCCCACATGTCCCCCACCGTGGAGATGCCAATATCGTCCCAGCGGGAGAACCCCTTACTGACCCGAAGATTGCCCAGGGCTCGTGTGTCCCAGAGTGGAGTGAGCTTAGTGAGTGTATCTTTCCACCCTAGCGCAGCGGTGGCTGCGTGCCAGGTGGCCACTGTGAGCCTAGTGGGGCCCCTCAGCGGTCTGAGTTTCCGTCGGTCATAAAGCGGTGCCAGCAGGCTATTGGCGCCCAATTGAGCTCTATCTGCCTGGAATGCCGGATCCGATTGCGATGCATGCAGCCACTGGTTGATAGGTCTGAGCTTTGCCGCCCAATAATAGAGATACAGGTTCGGGAGTGCGAGGCCGCCCTCGTACCAGCTCCTGCAGAGTTTGGCGTGAGCTATACGCGCCGGGCGGTTGCCCCACAGCAAACCAGAGACCACTGCCGCCACTCTCCTGAAGTATTGTTTTGGTACGGCGAATGGGGTATTGTCTAGGATATATAGGAAACGGGGCAGGGACTTCATTTTAAACAGGGCAGCTTTCCCTAACATCGTCAGCGGCAACCCCGCCCAGAAGCTTGCATCTTGTTTGAGGCGGTCCAGCGGTGGCAAGAGATTCAGCTTTTCGTGTTCTGCCGGGTCACCCGTGACGTGGATGCCTAGGTATTTGAATGAGGAGCCGGCCAACCGCAGAGGGCAGTCCGGACCCAGTGTTGGGTGATCTCCCGTCAGGGCGTACAACTCTGATTTGCCCCAGTTGATAGTGTAGCCTGACACCTCGCCGTGGTCATTACAGAGTTGTAAGAGGGCTGGTATGCCACGATCAGGGTCCGTCAGGTACACCAGCATATCGTCTGCATACAGCGATATGCGGTCCTCCCAGCCCTCCCTCCATGTAATCCCTTTAAGTAAAGGGGTAGTCCTGATACGGATAGGCAGAGGCTCCAATGAGAGTGCAAAAAGAAGGGGGGAGAGGGGGCATCCCTGTCGGGTGCCACGCTTGAGTGGGAAGGAGCGTGAAATGTGGCCGTTTGCTACCACGTGTGCCACCGGTGCAGTGTATAGCAATTTGATCCAGGAGATGAAACTTGGGCCAAATCCCATATACAGAAGGACCTCAAAGAGGTAGGCCCACTCCACCATGTCAAAGGCCATTTTCGCGTCAAGCGCCAATATAGCCGCGGGTTCGCCTATGTCATCCGCTCTCGCTAGCACCCCGTGCACCCGTCTGAGATTGAGCGAGGTGTTCCTGTGGGGCATGAATCCAGACTGATCCGGATGGATAAGATCGGACAGATGAGGCATGAGACGATTTGCTAGAAGTTTTGCTAGGATTTTACTTTCTGCATTAAGCAGAGATATAGGGCGGTATGAGGAGCATTCCTCGGGGGGCTTACCGGGCTTAGGAATAGCTACAATCGTGGCCGTCCGTTGGTCCAATGGGAGCAACCCCTTACCACGACATTCCTCGTACATTTTGAGCAGGTGCGGGCTAAGAGTGTCAGTGCGCGCTTGGAACCATTCGACTGGGATGCCATTTGGCCCCAGCGCTTCACCCGTACGGAGGGCCCCAATGGCTATCCGCAGTTCGTCAGCGGTAAACGGTGCCTCCAGCTCCGCTACGGCCTCCGGTTGCAGTGTTGGGATGTTTATGTCGCACAATGCGCATTGGGCCGCAATCGCGGTAACGTCCCGTTCCGGGGTGTATACTTTTTCAAAGTGGGATGCCAGTGCCTCCACTACACGATCCGGGTCTGTCTGGATCCTACCCTCATCGTCTTTCACCTGCTGGATCCCTCTGGAGCTACCCCCTCTCTTATCGAGCCAGGCCAGCATCTTTCCTGCTTTGTCTCCAACCTCGTACACTCGATTCTGTGTGTCAGTGATGTGTCCTTGTGTGATGAGCCGTGCGTGGTCTGTGTATAAGCGCTGTTCAAGCGCGAGTGCATGCGTTGTTTCAGCCGTGGGGTCGGCCTCGTGGGCAGTGGTGGCTGCGCGCAGTCGGAGCTCAAGGGCTGCGTGCTCAGCTGCCTGCTCCCTTCTATGTGTCGCTATAGAGCTGATAGCTTGCCCCCGCAATACTGTCTTGTAGGCCTCCCAGAGTACCTCTGCCGAGGCTGCGGTCGGTTCGTTTTCAATGAAATAGTGTGTCGTGGCATTCTGCAGGGCCTTCCTGACCTTTGGGACTTTAAGATAAGAGGCGTGTATGGGGAAAACGCGGCGGCGGGATCGTGTCCGTGAGGTGATGGTGAGGGTCAGTGGTGAATGGTCTGAGATGCCCCGAGGGTGTATGAGCACCTCCTCTACGTGCTGCAGCCCATCCCCTAACGCCAGGAAGTAGTCAATGCGGGATAGACTATTGTGAACGGTGGAGTGGAATGTGTATTGTTGTACTGTAGGGTGAACATGGCGCCAAACGTCCACCAGCCCCAGTGCTTCTATGAAACGCTGAAACCGGGAGGGACCCCCCGGGAGGGTGGTTGCCGGGAACTTGTCAAGCTGTGGGTCTGCAGTTGCGTTGAAGTCCCCGCCTAGAAGCATGTCTCCCTCAGGGAGGGACAGTAAGAAGTCTCCCAGGGCTGGTAACATCACTGAGTGTAGTGAAGGTGGAATGTAAACTGAGACTACTGTTAAGGGGCGCCCGTCCCACTGTCCTGCCACTGCCGCAAAACAGCCCTGTGCATCAGTTCTAGTGCTAAGGGTAATGAAGTTGGAGGATTTTCTGATTAGTATGCCTGTACCCCGGGACCCAGTGGAGAATTCAGAGTGGGCTAACATTTTATACCTTCTTCTGTCCAAGGCCTTGGTAGCGCTACCCACCAAGTGGGTCTCCTGGAGGAGTATTAGGTCAGGTTTATAGCGTTTCACCTCGGACAGAACGAGGCCGCGTTTCACTTTATCACCCAGGCCACGCACGTTCCAGGCAAGGAGTCGGAGGGTGGAGCCACACATTCGCGTCTCCTCCACTCTTAATGCGTTAAGCGGTTCATCCGCCATCAATACAAATCAGAAACATAAACCATCGGTATAGACTCCATCGCCCCAGCAACATTTCAATAACAATCAAAGCACATTGTACAGTCCGAGATCGATTCTGTGAATGTCCTGTAAAAACGAACAAACCGTCCCCAACCCACCCCACCCTGCCTCCCTGCCAAACGGACTCAAAACTGCCCGCCACCCCAACTCAGCAGAGCGCTTATCCCATGCCAAAAACAGAGTACTTGCACGTCGGGGGAGAGTGTCCCCCAAAGCAGGCGGTTCCTCTGCTGTCCTCGGGCTATCCAGGCCAGCGTCCAAGAACGACTTGATAAGCAATCGTCGTGGGAGTAGAATCGAGTTCATACATTCAGTCCCTCACAGTGGTTTCATTCGCCTCCAGCGGCCCCAGCGTGGTCCTGCGACGGCGATCCGTTTGCGCTTCCCCTGGTCGACGATTGTGAGCCCGGCCGGCTATCCTCTTCTGGCCTGTTACGTCGACGATTGGAGGTGCGGTCCACCGTGCGCCATCCATCCAGCCATTCTCTTGCAGACTCAGCCGAGTCAAAGAACCAGACCTTTTTGTCGGCCACAACTCTCAACCGGGCCGGAAACAACATGGAGTACGGCAGTTCTTGTTCGCGGAGCGTTTTTTTTTACCTCGAAGAAGGTCCTCCTTCTGCGGGTGACCTCTGCCGTGTAGTCTGGGAAGAAGGATATCCGTGAATTCTGGACCTGGATAGGCGGTGCCACTCTGGCCGCCTGGAGGACTGTGTCGCGGTCCCTAAAATTAAAGAGTCTCGCCAGAATGGGACGCGGGGCGGCCCCCAGTGTAGGTGTCCCGCCGGGGACCCGGTGTGCCGGCTCCACTGTGAAGAAATTGGAGAGTCCCTTCGGGGCCAGTTTTGTCTTTATGAGTTCCTCCACATACAGATCCATGGCTCCTTTCGTTTCCGACTCTGGAACCCCTAAGATGCGGACGTTGTTGCGTCTGGATCGCCCTTCCTGGTCGTCCAACTTGCTTTTAAGGAGTTTATTGTCCACTTGCAGTCTCTCCACGGCCACTTGCAGGTCGGAGACGTCCTCTATCAGTGATTTAGCCACCACCTCCACCTGCTTCACCCTTTCGCCCATCTTCTGGAGGTCGGCTCTAATAAGGGTCACCTCGGCAGCAGTCGAGCCTACCGTGGCCTGAACCTGTTCCAGTGCGTGTAGGACATCGTCCAGAGTGGCCTTTTTTGTCCCATCATTGTCTGCGCCCTTTCTCAGTGATTTGCGCTGCTCAGGTTGAGTGGACGTCTGGTTATCATAGGCAAATTTACCGAGTTTCGCCTGGGCGGCAGTTTGTCTTGGCCCTTTCCCCTCCATTTTCCCTCTGCGTCGAGACACCGTTTATGATGGAGCGGGCCGATCGCCCGTAGCCGACTGTGTGGGGGTGGCTGTACAGGAGGTTCAGTCTGGGCACAGGCCAGGGGACGCTGACGAGGTGCTGCCGGCAGCCGCGGAGTCGTTGCGGCCTCGGCAAGTTCAGGCAAGATGGCGACTGTTGCGTAGCAATTTCCACGTTTTAGGCCGAGTGTAGCGAAGGGCACTACGGTGTAGCGCCACTGGATAGGCCGCGTGGAGGGTGAAGTGGTCGTAGGGGAGGATTGCCAGCCGGTGGTGTTGAGTGTTGTCTTCAGCGGCTACTTCCGGTCGGTCGTGCCGGGGAGGGTTGACTTCCGCCCGGCCAAGGGTTCCACTCGACACCGCTGCTCGCCTCGTGCCACCAGGCCTCTCGTCCGTGAGGGACGGGGATGAAGATTCGCCCCGTTTCCGAGGTCGGAGCGCTCCCAAATTTTCCTTGTGGGCGCCGTTCGGTCACCGCACCCAGGACACCCCTTCCGGAGTGATCAGTGAACGGATAGGCATGCGGATTGTTGCGGGATGCCGCCTTGCTACGGGAGCCTCTCTAGGTTGCTGCCGCCATCATCGGCTGCTAGCCACGCCCCCCCTCCACCACCATTTTTGCCATTTTCTACTAAGGTAGGGCCATTAGGCCGGTAATTGTGTTTGTGATTTTTTTTTTTGCATTGAGAAAGCCCTAAAGTCCTCCATATCCTCAATTGGGTCCCTTGCATGATCACCACCGGACCCTTTCCGAGTGTCTTGTGGGTCATCACACTTTTTGGCTTTAGGCTTCCGTTTAGGGGCAAGAGATATTACCCGGTCAGTGCTAGCGGTGGAGGCTAAAGTGGCCATGCTGTTTATGAGGCCAGAACGGGGAGCCTTGAAAACCCTATTATGAGTGAGGGCATGTGGGCCTATCAGTGATACCTTTGTTTCTGATTCTTGATCATTTGGGACCACTGAGTGAGGGGCTTCTAGGGGCAGTGGCGGGGTGAGCCTTCAGGACCTACAGATAGCCTCCTCTCAGACCGGTTAATTTCTTTTGTGATAGCCCCCATTGCTTTCTCTAAAAAGGTGTCAAAAGTTGAAAAGTTCGGTCCCACAGTTGTCGTAACAGGCATAACTTTCCTTTTCCCCTTAGTCAATGTGTCTCAACAATGGGAGACAATGGGACCAGGACGCAGCACTGTGAAACACCTACTTACTGAGGATTCTTCTTCTTCTTTGGTTCTTCTGCCCGTTATGTTGCTTGTATTGCCCTGACCATACCAAATTTAGAGGGTGGGAGCCTGTCAAAGAGCCAAGAGGGTAGGCCCAGCCTGGCCTCCTCCAGCCGCTGATGAGCGCAGATGGGCCCCCTCTTGGCCCAGTCTTCACCCAGGCACGTCCCGCCTGCGCCACGCGTAGCGATGCAGATTCCCAGTATTTCAGGTGAGCCTCCAGGCGCAGAAAACATTCATAGGCGGCTCCAGCCACAAGGAGTCCTGGGGCTTGTGGTCTGCCCCACCGTTCTGATGGCCCCCAGAGAGAGAGCCGCTTCCCAGAATTTCAGGTATGCCTCTAGACTGTCAATATGGCTGAGATATATGTGTGTTTTGTACTGTTGTTGTCACTATGCTATCCAGTATTGACAATTAGCAATGTCTGAGGCCTACACTGACATGGCATGCCACACATTACCTTTCCATATACTTCTTCCTGTGCTGCTCCTGAAACTTTAATCAACATACAAGTATTTACTCACTTACTCATTCTCATAGTGTTTATTTCCACACCACTGAAATTGTTGACCTTTGACTGATACCCAGAGTATGTACGCCATTGAGGAGAAACTCTTCCCACATTTATCTCTTGTGTTGCCTTTGTAATCATGTTAGCTTGTCTGGAATGACATATGGTTTTATTTATGATTCATTCGTTACACAGTTCAGTTGATGTGCTTCAATACATCAACACAGACTGAAATGACACATTACTACTCACTGATGTTCTGAAGCCAGTCATTGACCGACTAATGAGTGAATGCCAATGTGGGACATACTTTGTAGTGCATTGGACCCACTATGTGCACACAACACAAAGTCCCAAACATGTGGGAAAATGGCACCTTGCAGTGCAGCAAGTCACCTATCGGCATTAGACTGTCACTGAGAAAGGGCAGCACAGCACAGAATTCAGGCCATACAGCACATTACTGCCCTTTCACCCAGCACTGGCACACACTGGGCTGCCCAGCAAACCTACTGGCACACCTGCACCATGGTGCTAGGATGCCTGCAATGCATGCAGGATTGTCTTTGTGCAGGAAGGGTCACCTTCCTGCACATAATGAACCCTTACAGGCCTGAACGTCTATGTATGTGTGTCACAGTATGCAGCACAGAAGGGAAGCAGGAGTGACTTGGATGACTAAAGTTATTTATCCTTGCTGCACATCACCTGGGGAGACTAATAGATTTCACGCATTTCCAAGTTTACCTGGTGTGGTATACATGACATGCCCCATTAAGTCAAGTCAAGTCAAGTCAAAGAATTTATATAGCGCTCTACATACCCAGAGGGTCTCAAGGCGCTTGAGGAGGGGAGGGGAATTACTTGTCAAATATCCACGTTTTAAGTTGTTTTCTGAATGCTAGGTGATTCTGGGTAAGGCGAAGGTGAGTGGGAAGGGAGTTCCAGGTTTTAGCTGCCAGGTAGGAGAAGGATCTACCTCCCATTGTGGTTTTGTTGATGCGAGGTACAGTGGCAAGGGCTTGGTTGGATGATCGTAGCTGGCGGGAGGGGGAGTAGAAGGACAGTCGTGTGTTGAGGCCTTCTGGTCCGATTTTGTAGAGTGCTTTGTGTGCGTGGGTTAGGAGCCGGAAGGTGATCCTCTTATTGAGGGGAAGCCAGTGGAGGTTTTTCAGGTGACCGGAGATATGTTCTTTACGCGGGATGTCTAATATGAGCCTGGCTGAGGCGTTTTGAATTCCTTGGAGTTTTTTCTGGAGTTTAGCGGTAGTACCGGCGTAGAGGGTGTTTCCGTAGTCCAGTCGGCTCGTGACCAGGGCGTGGGTGACCGTTTTCCTAGTTTCGGTGGGGATCCAACGAAAAGTTTTTTTGAGCATGCGAAGAATGTTGAAGCAGGATGAAGAGACGGCGTTGACTTGTTTGTACATTGAAAGTGAGGAATCCAGGATGACGCCCAGGTTCCGTGCATGGTCTGTCGGGATGGGTGCTTTTCCAAGGGCTTCTGGCCACCAAGAATCGTCCCATGCGGAGGGGGAGGTACCTAAGATAAGGACTTCTGTTTTATCAGAGTTCAGTTTCAGACGGCTATGTTTCATCCATTCGGCAACTTCTTTCATTCCTTCGTGTAGGTTAGTTTTGGCGGTGCGAGGGTCATTGGTGAGTGATAGGATCAGTTGAGTGTCATCCGCGTAGGAGATGATGTTGAGGTTGTGTTGGCATGCGATGGTCGCGAGGGGGCTCATGTATACGTTGAAAAGGGTGGGGCTAAGTGAAGATCCTTGTGGAACGCCGCAGATGACTTCAGTGGCCTCTGACTTGAATGGTGGAAGGCGGACTCTCTGGGTTCTTCCGGTGAGGAACGAGGTGATCCATTCTAGTGCTTTTCCTTGGATTCCAATGTTTCTGAGGCGCTGTAGAAGGGTGTTATGGCAGACTGTGTCGAAGGCTGCAGAGAGGTCGAGGAGGATGAGGGCGACTGTGTCTCCATTGTCCAGTAGGGTTCGAATGTCGTCTGTTGCTGCGATGAGGGCGGTTTCAGTGCTGTGTTTGGCTCGGAAGCCGGACTGTGAGGAGTCAAGGGAGTTGTTGGCTTCGAGGAAGGCGGCGAGCTGGTTGTTGACAGCTTTCTCGATTGACTTTGGCCGGGAATGGAAGGAGCGAAATGGGACGGTAGTTTTTGAGTTCGGTGGGGTCCGCTGTGGGTTTTTTCAGAAGTGCGCTGAGTTCTGCGTGTTTCCAGCTTTCCGGGAAGGTGGCGGAGTTGAGGGAGCAGTTGATGACGTCTCTGAGGTGCGGTGCTATGATGGAGTCTGCTTTGTTGAAGATGTGGTGAGGGCATGGGTCAGTTGGGGATCCTGAGTGGATGGAGTTCATCAGGCGGATAGTGTCCTCAGTGGAGATTGGGTTCCAGTCATGAAGGATGTTCGAGGGTGGTGAAGGTCCAGCAGATGGTTGGGTGGGTTGGTCTCCGGGTTGATTGTCGAAGCTGTTGTGGATGTCTGCAATTTTGTTGTGGAAGAATGAGGCTAGGGAGTCGCAGAGGGCTTGAGAGGGGGTGATGTCGTTGGAGTTGGCCGAGGGATTGGTGAATTCCTTGACGATGTTGAAAAGTTCCTTGCTGTTGTGGGCGTTGCTATCTAGTCGGTCCTTGAAGGCGGTTTTCTTGGCTTTTCGGATCAGTTGGTGGTGTGTGCGAGTGGCGTCTTTGAAGGCTTCCTTGGTGCCGGTGGTTGGGTCTTTTTTCCAGGCCTTCTCCAGGGAGCGGCAGAGTTTCTTGGATTTCTTAAGATCATTGTTGAACCAGGAGGCTTTCTTGCTGCCAAGTTTGATTTGTCGTTTTTTCAGTGGTGCTAGGATGTCGGCGCTGTTGGATAACCATAGGGTGAGGTTGGTGGCGGCTTGGTCGGGGTTTGAGAAGTGGGCTGGGGGGTTTAGAAGAAGCGATGAGGAGATCTGGTCGATGGTGATTTTGTTCCAGTTTCTTTGCAGAGTTGGTTGGGGGTGGTTGTTGGGTTTGGGCTTGTTGTAGGTAAAGTGGACGCAGCTGTGGTCAGTCCAGAGGAGAGCCGTAGTGTGGCTGAAGGATACATGGTTGCTGGAAGTGAAGATAGGGTCGAGTGTTTGACCTGCGATGTGGGTGGGGGAAGTAACCAGTTGTTTAAGTCCGAGGTTGGCGAGGTTGTCCAAAAGGGTGGTGGAGTTATGGTCGTTGCTCTTTTCAAGGTGAAAATTGAGGTCTCCCAGAAGGATGTAATCTTTGGATGGGAGGGCGTGTGGAGTGATGAAGTCCGTGATGTCCTCACTGAATTGTGCGCGGGGTCCTGGAGGTCTGTAAAGGAGGGTGCCTCTGAGTGTGGTTTTGGGGTCGGTGTGGATCTGGAAGTGAAGGTGTTCAGAGTTGGCGAGATTGACGTCAGAGCTGGTTGAGATGTGGATGGATTTCTTGTGGACGGTAGCGATTCCTCCTCCTGTGTGGCCGGTACGGTCCTTGCGTATGATCTTATAGTCTTCTGGGATGGCAATGGTGATGTCTGGGGCGGAAGAGGCGTTCATCCATGTTTCTGTTAGGAAGGCGACGTCCGGAGATATGGAGTCTAGTAGATTCCAGAGGTCGATGGCGTGCCTGTGGACTGAGCGGGTGTTGAGCAGGATGCATTTTAGGTGGTTGGGTTCGGATATCTGTTGTGTGTTCGTAGATGAGGAGTTGTTCTTGGTGCCGTCGAACTTGCAGGAGTAGCAAGAGAAGGGTCCATGGGTGTGTCCAGGAGCGGCTTGGACGCAGTTGGGGGATCGGCCGGGGTTAAGGGCTAGGAGGGTGGTGGCATCGTAGGTAATGCGGGAGGGCTGGGCAATGCGAGGGCCAGGGGGTATGGCGCTGGGCGCGGTCCAGGCGCGGACGGGCGTAGACGGACTTACCTTTGGCGCACCTTCGGCGCGTATTGGGCGCGAACGCTGCGCGTGTACGCTGCGCGCATGGGCTGCTGTCATATATGGATGGTGGGAAGGGGGAGGGGCGAGGGCGGCTCAGCTGGGAGGCGGGGCGGGCTCAGGTCAACGCACACGGAGCACAACAACAACAGGGACAAAATGGAGGGGGGGAGTAGAGCAAGGCGCCGAGGGATTTTGCGCAATTAATTCAATGTCAATACAGATATGGTGCAAGCAGGCGAGGTAAATACAATTACTTTCCGGTTGAAAATACAGGCACAGTCAATTACAATGCAGCGCAGTTCTACGATACCGAGTCTCGGTGGAGAGACAAGGGAGCGACCACTCAGGGCAGGAGCGATGAGGGATCACAGCGTTTCTGGGGCTGGGAGCGCTGTAACTAGTTAGTGGGAGGGCGGCTCAGCTGGGAGCGGGGCGGGCTCAGGTCAACGCACACGGAGCACAACAACAACAGGGACAAAATGGAGGGGGGGAGTAGAGCAAGGCGCCGAGGGATATCGCGCAATTAATTCAATGTCAATACAGATATGGTGCAAGCAGGCGAGGTAAATACAATTACTTTCCGGTTGAAAATACAGGCACAGTCAATTACAATGCAGCGCAGTTCTACGATACCGAGTCTCGGTGGAGAGACAAGGGAGCGACCACTCAGGGCAGGAGCGATGAGGGATCACAGCGTTTCTGGGGCTGGGAGCGCTGTAACTAGTTAGTGGGAGGGCGGCTCAGCTGGGAGGCGGGGCGGGCTCAGGTCAACGCACACGGAGCACAACAACAACAGGGACAAAATGGAGGGGGGGAGTAGAGCAAGGCGCCGAGGGATATCGCGCAATTAATTCAATGTCAATACAGATATGGTGCAAGCAGGCGAGGTAAATACAATTACTTTCCGGTTGAAAATACAGGCACAGTCAATTACAATGCAGCGCAGTTCTACGATACCGAGTCTCGGTGGAGAGACAAGGGAGCTACCACTCAGGGCAGGAGCGATGAGGGATCACAGCGTTTCTGGGGCTGGGAGCGCTGTAACTAGTTAGTGGGAGGGCGGCTCAGCTGGGAGGCGGGGCGGGCTCAGGTCAACGCACACGGAGCACAACAACAACAGGGATAAAATGGAGGGGGGGAGTAGAGCAAGGCGCCGAGGGATATCGCGCAATTAATTCAATGTCAATACAGATATGGTGCAAGCAGGCGAGGTAAATACAATTACTTTTCGGTTGAAAATACAGGCACAGTCAATTACAATGCAGCACTGTTCTACGAAACACCAACCCAAAGTGCTTGGAATCCCTCCCTTGCACACAGTGATGCAACACTGCATTTTACACAGCATTGCATTGCTCTGGATCTCTATGCCACTTAAAGGCATAGAAAGTGGCTTTGCATGTCTTATTATGCCTGATTTAGGGGTTTGTATTACACATGGACCATGATGCATAGTGCAAATATGAGGCACACCCCTCATACATGTGGTCCTAGCTCTGACGGCAAACACAGAGATGGCTATAATGTCATACATTCCTTAATGTTAGTAAGTCTGGTATGTTCTCTAGATTTGTTTACCAACGAGTAGGCCATTCCCATATCGCCCACTCTGGAAGCGCTCATTGATTAGGCTGTGCCTGAAGATGTACGCATCATGCGAGCTCCAGGGTATTTTACTAGCACATTGATGAACATTCCCAGATGGTCCAAAATGGCCTGAACGTTGATGGAGTAGGTATGCTTCTGGCCGGTCCAGATATGATGTTTCTGCTGGGAGAACCAGTAGCACATGTGTGCAATCCATTGTACCTAACACATAAGAAAATTCCGCAATGGCATAGAAGTGATGCTGTTGTTGTTGTGTCTTGCGGCCTATTGTCAGGGAAATGTGCAATGCAGGAAATCACACCTTAGGCTCACTTTCCTTGCTTCTCTTTTCTTGCCAGACAGGGTTAATATTTTCTATTATGTGTTTTTTTTGGTCATAGTATGCCTATGTGTGAGATTTTGCCTTCTTAGCAGTAACATATTGAGTCGGGTACTGGGGGGTGAGGCGGATAATGGCATCCAGGACAGAGGGTAGGAAGGCAGAAAATGATGGCTGTAATATTCCTGTCAATCTGGCTGTTGGGATGTGGAAGGAACCAGATGCCAGCATGTTGAGGAATGGCATTAGCTTGACCTTTGAAGGATTGTTGATGGGCCTGGCATTTGGTGGTTGTAACCTTGGGGCTATCTTGTGCAGCAATTCTCCTGCGGTGTTCCTCCTGAGTCTGTAATACCTGATAACCTCATTCTCCCTGAGGTAAATAGGTGAATTCTGCTGGTGAAAAACATTCGCCCTTCTACTGTGCTGCCTTCATGGTGATGGTGGTGTCTCCTAGCAGCTTCTATCTGCAGAATGAGCACCTCCATGGACTGCAATACGTTATTGCATTTTGATAGTGGGCACCCCAGATCCTTGAAGGAAAATTTGCCATATGGCCAATTTCTAAGGATCCGGAGACATTGTACCAACAAATCTGATTACTTTGAGAATGCTGAAAAACTTCAAATTAAGTTGTGCAATCGTGGATACCCGAGGGAAATTGGTTAGAACAGCATTAAAAAGAGCTTGGTTTACCCCACGTGAGACGCTTTTAACTGCAAAAGAAAAAAAGTCATCTGACAGGCTCACTTGTGTGCTTACATACAATCCCAAAGCAAATAAGATCAAAAACATTATTTTACATAATTGGAGGCTCATTGAGCAATTAGCTATGCCTAAGCCGCTATTTGTATTTTGCAAGGGTAAAAACATACGTCAATATCTTGTGAAAGCAGCCCGCGAGTCACCACCTATAGGTGGATTCAGAAACATGTTGGGTCTCCCCCCGGTGATTGGACATTTGAAATGTACCAACTGTGGGGTATGTACCCACACAACTAACTCCAAATTTGTGATGTTGAACAACGTGAAACATGTCCAAAACAACTTCTCTAACTGCAATACAAAAAATGTCGTATATTGCATCTTTTGCCAGTGCGATAAAGTATATACAGGGCAAACTACACAAGCAGTCAAACAAAGAGTGATGCAACACCAATCGAGAATTTATTGTAGAACTCAGGGGGCCCCTTTAGTTCAAAACTTTTGGGAATATGGCCATAGTGAAAATGACATCAAGTGGTCCGTACTATTGGTTGTAAAACCCCAAAATAAGGTGACTTTGCAAATGATTCTGAATAAACTGGAAACCAGGATGATTGAGAAGTACCACACTGCAACACATGAATGACCGCGATGAAAAATGGGCACTGAACTGACGATTCCCTAGTCTTTACTCCGAGATGGAAAAGGATTTCCATGAGGTCCAGATTGATGAGTTGAAAGATGCTTTGTACATATCAGAGTTAAAATATACATGTGTGCTTCCCTACTTAGTGATGCATTATATGTTTTATATATATTTTTTGGCATTTTGTAAATATATATGTGCTTGTAGATATGTATGTATCTTTTTTGTAGTCTTTGTGTATGTACATACTTATTGTTGACATTTGATTGTCATCTGTCTCTGCGCTGCACCTGGTGGGTTCGTGACGCCACTCGGCACCGTGAATGTTGAGGATGATAGTATTGCCCCCGCGACCCTTCCCGTGGGATGTGTTGGTTCTTTGAATATTGGGTGATTTAGAATTGTTTTCTTTATATTTACTCTTGTTCTTTTTTAGATTTTATTATTTTTTATTTATTTTATTATTGTGTTCTTTCCCCTGTAGACATTTAACCTTTTTTATTATTTTTTTGTACGTGAGCCTATTACCGTTGTGCGATTGTTTGATGCATGCAGGATTTTTTATTCTTGTGCTAGAAAACACGCCAGAAGCATGGTTTTTCCCTCTCGGGTACTTTAAGGAGTATACACCTTGTAGGCTGTAGTCCTTTTTCACTTACCGGTCATATTTGGGCCGATCATGTGACCCGGAAGGAATGACCACGTGGGACGCTGAGCAATGGACTAGTTGGGCGCCCGCTCCCGCGTTAGATGTTCGCTGGATTTGAAAGAGCATAGAGGCCTTACGTGTAAAACTTTGGAACGCACAGGTACGTGACCATTGTTTGTATGGTTTATTTAGTAGGATATAGTGCCGTGGGAGGGCGACTGATAGTGTTTACTTTAAAATTGGTGCCCTTTGTTTACAGAGTTGGCAGACACCGCTAGAACGATTTAAGAGGACGGTGGGCCACAGTGTTAGGGACCAGCAGCAAGTGTTTACTAAGGAATGTCTCTGTTTTACCAGGCAAGAGAGTGGACTCGATGTTTAAACAAATAGGCTTGGTTTAGTATACCGTTTATGTTTTGACTCTCTTGTTTATTAGAGCTACGGACTGAGTAATTCCTTCCACTGTATTTTGCTTGATCCTAATAGGAGGTTATCTTGTCCCCTTGATGTTATCTGGAGACCACGCTTCAGTTGGAAGAGTAGTAATTTACTGCCCCCGTCTCTCTAGGCGCTGGTACTTTCATGCTGTTCAGCGATAGCCTGGATGCAATCCACTTGGGAAGAGCTTATTGGGCGACACTTGAGTTGTTTGTTCCGTCATTGATTGTGTTGGTTTATTTCTTTTACCAATTATTTCCGTACCTGTACCTGTTTGAAGGGCTTAAGGTGGCGCATTCGGAAACACGGGAAACACTGGTTTTGTGGAGTTGTTGAATTACACGGTGGTTGTTGATTCTTCGAACCCGTTCTCACCTTTGGTGTTAGTGGCAGTTACCTTACACTAGGGTGGCGCAGAGACATTTGTTTTTTGAACTAGATAGACCTGACACTTTGTGGGCATGTTTTTGTGTATGTATAGGTTCTCTAATCACCCTTGTCCTGAGACGGCCAAGATTCCTGGAGGCCAAAACGCGTCCGCGTCGACACGCCATTTTTCGACAAGAGGAGTACATTGTACTAGAGTTAACTTTTTTGTTGAACACAATCTGAAATTTTGATTTAAGAATTTGTACAATCGATTGTGTTGGTACACAACTTACTCTTAGTGGATCCCCTGAGTGAATAGGGGGGCACTCTCTTTAATTTAATAGTTCTTTGTTGGGTGTAAAAAAGAATTGCTTTCGTGTAATAGAGTTCTTTTGTATTTAGGAATGTGTATATAGATATTCCTTTGAAACTGAGATGTATGTATGTATATATGTGCATTTGATATGATAAAATATAACAAAAATAAAAAGACTCATTACTTTTAAGTAGGGATTACTACAAATATGTGAGAAGTTGGCCTGATATATGATATCTCCAATTCTGGGGGCACCTTGTATCAGTCCAAACAATCCCTTATGGTGATGGTTGTAAGTCAACCTTATAGACAAGCTATCCTAGGGGTAGCATGGACTAAGCAGCCTTAAAGGCTTAACTCAAGAGGTCGTATTAAGCAAGCTGTTTTACCAATCACAATCCTGTAATATCAAATGAAAGGACACCACACAAGTTATATATTATACAAATATATGTATTTATTACTAGAATAATCCTCTGTACTCTTTATGAGAGCAGAGGCACAAGCGTTTAAACAAAAGCACAGTTAAACATATAAAAGTTGCACAATTATAGATGAGGCCCAGGGGCCACGCAAACCATATATTAGGAAAGTGGTATAAGAGATACCAATCGAACAGTGGTTAGGCCTAGGGCCTAGGGAATCGCTGGGAGCAGTCGGGACTAGCAATGCTGAAGTCGGGAAAAGCCTGCGGGATTCGGGTGCAGCGCTTAAAGCACACACATGCACCAATGCAAAGTCAATGTTGTGTAAAAGCTATAAAGTTACTGTTTAAGGAGACTTCCGCTTAACCTAGAGGGATGAAACTTTAGACACATATACTAGAGGCTTGTACCAGTGTGGGAACACCAGCGTTACTGAGTTACCTCACCCACAGGAAGCGGGTGCACAGGTGCGAAGTAGTGTCGGGTTTCGTCACGCAGGTTGATGGTGCTTGGAGCTGAAGATGCTGCAGGCGTCGAGAAGAGAAGTGTCCGGTGTGATCCAAGGGTGGATCGAAGATATGGATGAAAGCAGAGGGGACAGAGTCTGGGTCACTCAACAGTGACCAGGGTGGAACCAGGAAGGAACCAGGCAATGTCGGGCGCAATCAGGTCGTTGGCAGGAAGCTTGTCTCCGCTGCCATGTGGACTCTGGGGCACCGAGGGTGTCCAGGAGTGGATCAGGAGCTGTCCCATGCAGGCTCTCGCTGTCGGCGGTGTCGGCTTCCGGATTGGAGCAAACCACTCTTGGCAAGCGCAACCCACACAGGATTCAAAGATCGCTTAATACGCGGACCAGGAAGGTCAGAGCGGGTGCTCCTTTTCAGGGGAGCGAGGGCAAGTCTGGAGCAACCAGACTCACAAGTTAGATTTCAAAGTTCGTTGGCACAGGGGCCACAAGCCACAGGGCAAGTGACCGGGCCAACGCATTGAGCCAAAATATGCAGAAGGGCCCCACGCAGCACTCGGTGAGTGTGGAGGGGTGAGCTTTGGTGCAAGAGAGGCTCAGGGCTGGGACTTCTCCAACCCCAATGCACAGCTTCCAGGGTCACTCATGGGCTGCACGGTCAGCGTATCATGGTCTTTCCAAGATGGCGGGCCCCACGCTTCCAGTCGCCTCCGCGGGTCTCAGCTCTGCAGGGACTGTGGATCGGGCTGTTAGAAGGCAGGCACGCTTAGTCTTGTCGAACTCTGTCGCTCGAGTTCCATTGGGAACTGCAACAAAGCAAATGTCGAGGTGCTGGATGGTGCTTGTTTGCACAGGAAAATACTTAGTGTAGGTAAGTGCACCACTTACACCTCACTAGCAGTCATGGCTGGCACAGAGGGAGCTTCAGGCTCTTCACCTGTGAGGGTAGAACTTACCAAGGCACCTTCCAGCTATGACAACCTCAGCCACAGAGACTTGAGTGCCTTGTGCTCTTCAAGGGGACTGAAAAAGGGTCACAACTCTACCATTCCCATCCTGATAGCCATCCTGGAGAAGGATGATTTAGATAAGGAGAGTGTAGCTCCCTTAGATACAGGAGATGGAGTGAACCCCCCTGAGATTGAGAACTCCCCAGACTTAGAGGAGGAACCTGAATCAGAAGAGGAAGAGGTTGATCAGGATCAGAGGGGTAACCAGGTACTAGTGGGGAGGCTTAACCAAACAAACTTGGACCTACATAGGAATGGAGAGGGCGAGCACCTCCCTAGATCCTATAACATAGTTCCCTCAGGTAATAGGAGTGTGAGATCACCTTCCACGGACTCTCACATTTCTAGTGCCTCAAGGGAATCTCAGAGGGGAATGTCTTCCCCCCAGAGAAAAGAGCATAGAGCTAGGATGAGGGCTGTCCAACTCCAGATAGAGAGGGAAGAGATAGCTCTAGCTCAAGCTAAACTTGTTTTGGCAAGAGAACAAAAGTTGTGTGGATTAGATTCCACTGGTGGCAGCAATATTCCTAAAGAGAAAGACAGGTCCTATGATACTAGAAACCTGACAAAGATTGTGCCCCCCTACAAGGAAGGGGATGACATCCACAAATGGATGACTGCTCTGGAGAGAGCCTGCATGGTACAGCAGGTTCCTCAAGAACAGTAGGCAGCTATCTTATGGTACTCCTTTTCTGAGAAAGGGAGAGATAATCTCCTCACAGTTAGACCTGAGGATGCTAAAAATTACAATGTCATGAAGAGTGCTCTGATAGATGGGTTTGGCCTAACCACTGAACAATACAGGTTAAAGTTCAGAGATACCCAGAAGACACAGACACAGGACTGGACTGATTTTGTAAATTGTGCTACTAAGGCTCTGGAAGGTTGGCTACATGGCAGCAAAGTACATGAGTTTACAGGATTGTATAATTTGATTATGAGGGAGCAGATCCTAAGTAATTGTCAGAACCCGCTTTTACACCAGCACCTGGTGGACTCAGATTTGACCTCTCCCCAAGAATTGGGAAAGAGGGCAGATAAATGGGTCAGAACCAGGATTAGGCCTAAGAATCAGGGCAATGACCAGAAGAAGGAGTCTACCAAACCTCAAGATAAGGGTGGGGATAAATCTAAAGAGAAGACTTCCCCAGGGCCCCAAAACTCCAAGGATTGGGGTAGGTCCCAAGACACTTCATCTACCCAGAAAAAGCCATACTGCCATGTCTGTAAACAGACTGGCCATTGGAAACCAGACAGCTGTTGTCCAAAGAATGGCAATAAAGAAAATATTCCTCCAAAAACAGCTCCAACACCTCCTGTCACTATTAGCAGTGGTCCCCCAGGTGGTGGGAGCACCCCCAAGAATTTGGGTGGGTTTACTTTTGGAACACAGGTGGACTCTGGCCTATCCAGGTCCCCTAACACAGATACTCTTGTCTATGAGAATGGCATGGGGTTTGCCAATTTCACTGCTTGCCCAAATACTTTGAGCAAGTACAGACAGGAGCCCCTCATCAATGGTTTGAAAGTTGAGGCCTTCAGAGACACAGGGGCTAGCATCACCATGGTGGCTGAATGTCTAGTACCCTTAACCCCTTGCATGCTGATGATGGAGCGGTTCCGTCATCAGCTACGGGTGAGCTGTGCTGATGATGGAACCGTTCCGTCATGACTCCGCCCGCGCAAGGCGGAGTCAGCATGGGCGGGGAATTCCCGCCGCACGCAAAGGGTTAAGGCAACTTTTACCTGGTGCCACATACCAGGTGACAAACATTGATGGCATAGAAACAAATCATCCCATGGCAGTGGTAAGTCTCAGCTGGGGAGGTGTCATTGGCCCAAAGAGAGTGGCAGTGACACCAAACTTGCCCGTAGACTGTCTACTAGGAAATGATTTGGAAATGTCAGCCTAGGCTGAGGTTGAACAGGAAATCCATTCCAAAATGGTAAATGTCACTGGAAAGGTTAGTGGGGCTTTGATGGCTACAGCCCCAATCCAAGATGTCCTTCCTGAAAAGTTGGTAGGGCTGAGCAACTCTCAGCCCCATCTTTAGCTAACTCCCTTCCTGAAAAGATTAGCAGGGCTGTCATGATAACAGCCCATACCCAAACTGAGTCTCCTCCTGAAAAGGTTGGTGGGGCAGTGATGGCCACAGCCCAAACTCAAACTGATTCATGTGTTGTGTAGCCTGAAATGATGGATCGCTCCACACAAACAGAGAGCATGGAGGAGGAAGAGAAATCTCCCCCTCACCAGACATTAGGAAAGGATCAGCCTCCTCAGGGAACTGATCTTACCCCTAATGAAGGAGCTGTCCCAGAGGTTGTCAGGCCGGGCCTGACAGAGCCTCTGATGGCAGTGGACCCTTCTCAGCTGGGACACAGTCTGGAGCAGGTAACCTGCCCCTCTCTACCTTGCCTTAGTCAGCCCAGGGCTGCAGAGGACAAGAAGGACAGTGAGCCCCATAGGGCCCCCTGTCAAATAAAGCACCCCCATCAGCAGATTAGGGGCACCGAAACTAGTAGCCCTAGTGAGGTGAAAACTTTAAAAACTCCTGAGGGAACCCCCTTAAATTTAGTTTGGGACCTCCCACAGATGGATTCTGTTGGGCACAGCCAAACCTGGGACCCAAAGGGCCCAAACCTGAACCGTCCCTCCAGTAAGCCAACAGAAGGGACCCAGCCTCCAGCTTTAGCTAGCCAGAGGTTGAACCTGAGAGCACTGTGCAACTCAGTTGATAAAAGAAAGGCATACATGGTGGAAGATAATTGGAGGAAGCTGAGCCCTAAATTAGTGGAGCCTCACTTCAATACTCCATATCAACACCAGCCTTTTACTTTGCAAAGACACACCCAAGGTAGTGATTCCCTATGGTGGAGACCCTCTAATACCCCAAGGGTGAGGGATTGCTTAGTGGACCATGAGACAGGGGGTAACCATGCTAGTGCAGGTACTTCCTTATATGGCCACTCAGGCAATATAGGCTTACCTGGTCAAGGATAAGGGTGGGCGTAAAATCCGTTTCGCGGGCGAATTTGCGGATTTTCCGCGATTTCGCGATCCGCGAATCAGCGGGGACAAATTTTCAGCCAAGCAAGGGTTACAGCAGCAGGTGCAAAAGTTGAACCTAATTTCTTTGTAACCTTTTACAAAAGGGTTACAAACAAATTAACTTCAACTTCGACACCTGCTGCTAATTGCTTCCTGGCGCCTCGTTGCCTACTTGCAACTATTCTCTGACCCTGCTCTGACCCTTGAAGTAGGGTCAGAGAATAGTTACAAGTAGGCAACGAGGCACCTGTACAAGGAATTAAACCTCATCAGGAAGCACTTACAGATATAAAAAACAGGAAGAAGGGAGAGGATGGCAAATACACCCATTTTGAGTTGTCAGGAGGGGTTAAATTAAAAGAGACCTTTACAGCACAATTTTCATATGCATTTTGCTAAAAATAAAAAGCTGTATGTTCTGTAGGGGCAACTCAGGAATCTGGCCCTTCAGAGATCCGGCCTCTCTTTCTTCCTCTTGTTCTCTCTCTCCCTCTCTCTTTCCCTCTCTATCTATCTATCTATCTATCTATCTATCTATCTATCTATCTATCTATCTATCTATCTATCTATCTATCTATCTATCTATCTATCTATCTATCTATCTATCTATCCATCCATCTATCTCTCTCTCCCTCTCCCATAAACGACTGCATGGGTAACTTCGCTATGCAAGCTGCTCGCAAAGACGCAAAAATCCCTGCGAACACGCAAAAAAAACCAGCGAACACGCAAAAAACCCCGCGAACACGCAAAAAAACAAAAATCCGCAAATTCGCACAAATTCGCGAATTTTGGGGATCGCAAATTCGCAAATTTGCAAATTCGCGGATCGCGAATTCGCAAAATTCGCCCATGCTTAGTCAAGGATAGCCTTATCTCCTTTAGTTTGGGGGGGGGTTATGTAGAAAGGTGGACACCTGACTATGGTTACCCCAGATTTTTTGCCTTGTGTTTAGCTGGTTTTCGACTTAGTTGGCCTGGTTCCCTGCTAATCAGGGCCCCAGGCTCTCTGCTTACTCCTTAAAATGGACTCCATGCACCCTAGGTGCATAACCAAATTGGTACTGGACACCTTGTCAGCCCCTATACAGTGCACTATAGGTGCCAAGGGCATAGGTGCATCCAAGGACTACCAGGGCTGCAGCATAGCTTTTGCCACCCCTGGCTGGTTCTTAAATTGACACAACTGGCTGATCACTCAGCTGGGGCAAGTTGGTGTAATCACCTCTTGCTTAGATACAGTATACCTATATCTAAACCTAAATCTGGACACATGTAAACCTATGAGTCACTCCTATGGCAGGCCTTATCAATCCTGGAGGCATAGTGCCTGGTTTAACGTGAGATAGTACTCTAGCATGAGCTGAGCGTGTCTGCAGCTGTCGGGACCAACTCCCTAAGCTGTTCCGGGATATTGCCATACCATATACTCTTAAGTGCATTATAATCCATTGCAGTTATGTGCTAACTTTGGTTTGGCTTTATCAAAACATGTCGTGTAAGGTGTCATACGATTTGGAATACTATCCCCTCGACAGTCCTTGCGACAGGGATAGCATTCCACCCTTCTAGAGGGGAAGACATGTTACTTTACTGAAACGCGGTTAATTCTAACCAGAGCCTCAGCATCACACAATGGATGCTGCTGCCACCGACACAAGTCTGACCTCCTGCTGCTGACCGAAACTTGGCAGAGGAGGCCTGGACAAAGGGTTTCCTGTCGTGGGGAGGTGCTACACCACCCCAGACAGGAGATAGTGTATTGGGGCAGGGAGGGCTGAATGAAATCAGACAGTGCCTGGGGCGCACAAGGCTTCCCCTTGTATAATCCGGTCAAACCGGTTCTGGGGCACACCAGCCCCAGTCCCAGCGCGACCCTGGACAAAGGGAAAGGGGTGTAACCACCCCTTTCCTGGGTCCCACCCATAGGAGGGGCCTAGCAGGTAATCCAGCCCAAATAAAATTAGTAATCCCTACGATGACTAGGCATGTGATCTTTTGTATATAAAATCATCCGAAAATAATATTGAAAATTGTGTTCCCCCAATCAGGGAATCTATAACCCTTGATTTGTATAGGATTTCCGTATTGATCCCTCCCGACCATTTTTTTTCTTTGAATGAGCACCTCCTGGCATAATTGATCTTATCAAATTGTTTTGTGTGGTTTGTTGGTATGTGCCATTGCGTCATTTTCTATGACTGAGCAGCCCCTGAGTAGAAAATTTGATGCATTTCATGTGCTGCGCGTGGCTTGCCAATGATACTTTACACATTGACAAAACCATAAATATCACCACATGAGTTTTACGTTAGAATTTAAACAGGAATGCCTAACTTGCATATTTAACTCTGTGCGTGGCACAGCCTGTGTTGGCGCATATATTTTTTGATGCAGGCCTATAAAAATTGACGCCTTTTACCACATGCATTGACTTGTAGATATGGAGTACTGGCTGTGTCGCGTCTAAATTAGTGATGCAATGGTGTTGCAAGCTTCTTATAAATCTGCCCCATAGAATATAACAACTTCCTCCCCATGTGACTTTGGTTGTCCTAAAATTGTCAACAGGCAATTTACCTCAGACCATCTCAGAAAATTCCTGTGTCCTCTTAATGTGAGATTAGAATATTCCCTTTGATTATTCTACCTTTATTATTATCTGCAGAATCCCTTGAAATGTTTTCCATGTTTTAACTAATATTAGGAGATGGTAATCTCAAGAATTGCCACACCTTAAATATATAATCTGTTGTAACACTCCACGTTGCTCAGATGAAGCATCCACTGTCTCCCAATAGACAGACCATTTGAACATTCCTTTCAGATAACAGTGACACATTGTTAACGTTCTATCTAGAAATATTTAAACTCTAAAATATTGTTTGATCTTCAGCTTTTGATTAACAACAAACTAATCATTTGATTGCTCAGTTAAAGCAAACTTTCTATTCCCTGAAAGATTAAAAATGTATCTTTCACTGGAACGGAAAAAACAGCTTTGCACCAGGCAACATCTGGGTTACAAGGAACATAACTGAAAAGTCAAAATACAAGGGCCACAAAGCTATAAACGTAAGTTAGCAAGCAGCACAGCAAAACCCTTCTCTACTTAGAAACCATTCCCTGCCAAGAAAGAATCTCTTGAGAGATATATTTTAAACTGTAACTGAGCTATGAACGCAACACACTAACAAAATCACTGGTGCTACTGAACAAACAGCCATTCTTCAGACATTTTTCGAGTTAAGATAAAGCCAATATTGTTGGGCCATTTACTCATCTACCAAGGGCCATATTACAGATGGTCTGCATTTTATTGGATTGCCCTGGCTGCAACTTTTAAAAGGTGCCCCCAGCACAATCCAGGAAAATGCGTTGCATTATGGTGAATGCCCTAGGGGAAGCACATTCATGTGAAAAAAGGAGCAGCTACTTAAGAGCCACTCCGTGTTTGCACACAGCAGACAGCATCCTGGGGTTTAGAGATCCCCTTGAAGGTAGGTGCAGTCAGTGAATGCATCCACCTGCAAGGAGGTGCCGGAGGTCCATGGGAACCCCCTTCACCCACTCCAGAGGACTGCCATCAGGGGGCGCACTGACTGTGCGCTACCATTTAGGTGGCGTGCTGTCAGTGCACCTCTTGAGAGCTTCTTTCTCTCATTGCCCGCATCTGTAATAGAGCTCAGGCGCAGAGGCAAAGAGATTCCTTTATTTGCATGGGGCACATCTCCATGCAAATGATGGAACATCCTCTTGAGGAAGCGTTGGCCCCTTATGTGCAACAGGGGGTGGTGATGGACAGAGTTTCTGAATTAAGCAGAATACTCTCACCCAGTCAAGAGATCAGGGCTTAATCCAACACCGTTTTTTAGCTCACTGCACCATCCCAGCTCAGAACCTGGCTATATGCAAATTAGTCTGTCCCTGGCCCAGTGCATCATGGGAACAGGGCAAACCAAACTACCAAGCCAAATCTTTCACTGGGAAGGAAACAAGCTTCCGGGGACCGGTTTCTGGTATTTCAGCCGTCTTCGGCCCGGCTTGCTTGAATCCTGATGGTGCAATGAGCAAGGGACTCACGTCTGAGTATACCCTTCCACGCTTATGGTGGACAAAATAATTAAACAACAGGGGGTGGTGGTGGACAGAGTTTCTGAATTAAGCAGAATACTGTCACCCAGTCAAGAGATCAGGGATTAATCCAACACCGTTTTTTAGCTCACTGCACCATCCCAGCTCAGAACCTGGCTATATGCAAATTAGTCTGTCCCTGGCCCAGTGCATCATGGGAACAGGGCAAATCAAACTACCAAGCCAATTCTTTCACTGGGAAGGAAACAAGCTTCCGGGGACCGGTTTCTGGCATTTCAGCCGTCTTCGGCCCGGCTTGCTTGAATCCTGATGGTGCAATGAGCAAGGGACTCACGTCTGAGTATACCCTTCCACGCTTATGGTGGACAAAATAATTAAACAACAGGGGGTGGTGATGGACAGAGTTTCTGAATTAAGCAGAATACTCTCACCCAGTCAAGAGGTCAGGGCTTAATCCAACACCGTTTTTTAGCTCACTGCACCATCCCAGCTCAGAACCTGGCTATATGCAAATTAGTCTGTCCCCGGCCCAGTGCATCTTGGGAACAGGGCAAACCAAACTACCAAGCCAATTCTTTCACTGGGAAGGAAACAAGCTTCCAGGGACCGGTTTCTGGCATTTCATCCGTCTTCGGCCCGGCTTGCTTGAATCCTGAAGGTGCAATGAGCAAGGGACTCACGTCTGAGTATACCCTTCCACGCTTATGGTGGACAAAATAATTAAACAACAGGGGGTGGTGATGGACAGAGTTTCTAAATTAAGCAGAATACTCTCACCCAGTCAAGAGATCAGGGCTTAATCCAACACCGTTTTTTAGCTCACTGCACCATCCCAGCTCAGAACCTGGCTATATGCAAATTAGTCTGTCCCTGGCCCAGTGCATCATGGGAACAGGGCAAACCAAACTACCAAGCCAATTCTTTCACTGGGAAGGAAACAAGCTTCCGGGGACCGGTTTCTGGCATTTCAGCTGCACCATCAGGATTCAAGCAAGCCGGGCCGAAGACGGCTGAAATGCCAGAAACCGGTCCCCGGTAGCTTGTCTCCTTTCTGGTGAAGAATTGGCTTGGTAGTTTAGTCTGCCCTGTTCCCATGATGCACTGGTCCAGGGACAGACTGATTTGCATATAGCCAGGTTCTGAGCTGGGATGGTGCAGTGAGATAAATAACGGTGATGGATCAAGCCCTGATCTTTGGACTGGGTAAGAGTGGTCTGCTTAATTCAGACACTCTGTTCATCACCACCCCCCTTTTCTGAATCGTTTTTGGCCACTATAGGTGTGGCAGGGTATACTCAGACATGAGTCCCTTTCTCACTGCACCATCAGGATTCAAGCAAGCCGGGCCGAAGACGGGTGAAATGCCAGAAACCGGTCCCCGGTAGCTTGTCTCCTTTCTGGTGAAGAATTGGCTTGGTAGTTTAGTCTGCCCTGTTCCCATGATGCACTGGGCCAGGGACAGACTGATTTGCATATAGCCAGGTTCTGAGCTGGGATGGTACAGTGAGATAAATAACGGTGATGGATCAAGCCCTGATCTTTGGACTGGGTAAGAGTGGTCTGCTTAATTCAGACACTCTGTTCATCACCACCCCCCTTTTCTGAATCGCCCCTTATGTGCGCCAGCGTAATCGATAGTACAGAAGGGGCCATACAAGCCTCTGCTCCCCCTTCTGTAATACCAAAGACCTTATTTCCTTTAGAAATGGGGCTGTTTAACTTGTACATTGAAACAATTCCTCAAATGTAATTGCTTCCTGGCCATTGTTGCCTTGACCCACACGACATTGCGGGGGAGGTGTTCCAACATATTATCACTATTTACGAACAGAACAGCTACTACTACGTGGAGGTCAGTTCTGATTGGACAGGACCTATGATTTTGGTATGACATTGGATACCAATAGCGTATACTCTCAATACAGACCCTAGTCTAGTGGAATGTTCCTGTTCCATCGTTGGACGTTTACCACGACTCTGCATACGAGGGACGCACTATTTACTGCCGCCCACGTGATTGTTCAAGAATTCAGGCTGTTTGAAATATAAGTGTATCTGTGCGAAGGAGCCTGCTCAGGGTTTGTGCCCCGCCCGATCGTGAGGTGTCTCAACCTGGGACACCGTTAGAGAGGGTAGAAGTGGAGCTGATTCATCGTGAGGTGATACATCTATCGAATAAACCCTGACCTACGTTTCTTCAATCTCTATTTCAATTTCGAGTCTTTTTCATCCTGTTGCGAAGTATCCCGCCCTCTTGTATACCATCCACGCAATTCCCTGTCTGTTGATAGGGATATTGTCTAATGACTGAATATTGTGATATGAAGCGGCAGCCCTGAGTCTAGCTTTCTACATACAATTTATTGTATCTATTGATGTATACCTCGAACCTATGGATATGTTCTGAAAAGTTACAGAAGAGACTATATGTAACTGTCTGCGCCCTGACGAAGGATTGGTGAATATCGGTCCTGTTCCGAAAAGCGCATCGTCGCTTCTGTTTTGTTTTGTTTTGTTTTACCTTTGTATGTTTGTTTCTAATGGTGCACATTTTTGTAAATTGCTTGTACTTTTTGTATATACAGTTGATTGGTATGACTGATGATGGCTTGTATGGGTGTGATTGGTGGTTGCTATGAAGTTGTGAGAGGGCATGTGTCGCATATATTTTGATATGTACATAGAATTTGTATATACATTTATGTCTTTATTGCTGTTGGATCTATAAATGAAAACTTCAGAAAATAATAATTTATAGATATATGTTTTTCAAATAAATACTCTCTGTGTGGGACTACAATGATGTTTTTTTTGTATTAGAGTGAGTGCCTCTAAATAGATTTAGTCTTAGGGGGGGTCCTCTTGTTTTCGACTTCAATACAGACCCTAGCCACGATCTGGGACCTACATTGTTGTAATGAATAATAACCATTAGAATAGATATTACTCTATGTACTGGGAGTGATGATGCAATTAGGTGGTTCCTCTCCGGGCACAATAGGGCCTTAATAGGCCTAACACACTGGCACGAAACTTGGTACATCTTAGAGAATTATGGTATTACTGACAAAAAGAGGAGGGTCTATGCTGTTACATAAGGGTTAACCTGTTGGAGAGCACTGCTTTCCCTGTCTTCGTACTATCGCATTTTCATACCCCACTATAACATTACTTAAGCATATAACAAGGTGATTACACACTATGGATGATATGAGATGCTTTAGTTTGTACCTTCACTTTTGGTGATAAGTTGTTTGCTTATGCTTAGTTAGAGTTCTACGTGTGGAGTGATTCTGTTGACTGTTGAGTCGGACCTTATCCATATAATTCTGGCAGGTATAGGTAGATTGTTGTGAATGTATCTAGGACCCTAATTAGATATTCCCGATTTATTCCCTTATGTGGTTATAACAAATCATATCCTTATAAAGGCATAAGAATCATATCCATATTAAGTCATAGCCAATGCAGTCCAAATACGGCAAGGCTACTCCCAAAGACTCCTAGAAAGTACAATGCGTTCTTAAACAAACCAAGCCTCCAGCAGCCCGGGAATTCCCCCTGCTTCTGTTTTGATTTGTCCTAGAACTCCTGAGAGTCTTAAAAAACTGCCAGTTCTTAGTAACGTCTTATGTCCAACCTTACGTCAACCTTGGCACCTTCCAGGTATAAAAATACCAACATCTGCCTTAAGCAACACACAGTGGTTTGAGCAGAATCTGCTATCTACTTGCCCGACGCCCTGCAGATGCGAGTGCCGAAGGAAGCCGACCCTCCCTGCTGACGCACTGAGAGAGACGCTGTCTTTTCTCCTGCCGAGGAAATCCAGCTCCAGTGTTTCCCTGATACCCTCGCTGGTTACTGGGAGATCGAGTCCTGAGAGAGAGATACAAGACCCCCTTCATTCTATACCCAAGGTACGGAGCTGATTGGACCCATAGAGAATTCTTGATTCAGATTCTTGGCAAAAACTGTAAACTCATCTACTCCTTCCCTGTACTAGGCTTAGGTTAGGTACACTGGGGTAGGGGTATCTTAGAAACATCAGTTGAGTACGTTTAAGTCATTATTTTTTCATTGTATGTATTTTATCCATTTTAAGTATCTTATGGCTTAGAAACTATATAAATGCTTTTACAGTATTATTTCATAATACTTCTTTTACTGTACGCACTTTACTTTATGCAAGTATTGCAATTGTGGCAATTCATTTCTCTTGCATGAGAAAGAAGACTGCTCAATAAATAACCCTTTTATTGAAAACGCCCGTCTCTCTATTTCTCTGATGAAACGAAGCATGCACGATTGACTGAGTAAAATAGCTATCTATTGTTTCCGCGACTCTGAAGATATATTCCTTATTGCAGGGGGAACAAAGTTGTCATGTGATATGGTTGTCAGAAGCTAATCCCTTCTTGTCTATTCAGGAAAGCTAAACACCTTCTTGTTTACTCGAGAAAGTTTCTAGTGACCTCTGAGCTAGCTTGCACACACAATTAAGTCTAACATATTCAATAGAGACCTAGTCGACCTCAGTCCTACGTCTAAACTATCGTTTATGTTATTCCAATGCGCAGAGCCTATTGGGAATATAGGAACCACACTAAATGGCGCCCAACGTTTGGTAAGGCGATAATTTATCGCTCGATACTAGAGTAACTCAGTCGTGCTTTTCACACAGACCCCTTTTTCTCGTAAAAACTCCAATAGACGTCTGGAGTGGGTAAAAGGTTAATATCCGCCAAAACTAAGTAGGAAGAGATTCCTATGTATTAGTTTTTGGTTTAGTCAACGTTGAAGGATACAGTGTTCCAAAATATTGTGCACCTAATCTTTGTTTCCTTGAAACTTGATCTGCAAACTTTCATTAAACAATGTCAACCAACGGCGACAACAACGAAACCGGTGGAGCTGCAGTAGATGCAAATCAACCGGGTTTTGACGTTACAGGGTTTAATGAAAATGACCTGGATGCGAAAAAAATCCTGGTAAATGTAGGGAAAACCTTAACTATAAAACTTATTTAAAATAGAGTATCATCGAGAGGTGGTACAGTCATATTTGTTGTCGAGGCAGATGAATATCGGCAGACAGAGGTATTCTATTCATAGATAACTTTTCCAGCAGCAAATGCTGTAACACACGAGTTCCACTACTACAAAGCAGGGGAACCTACAGCGGAATACACCCCTTTCGAGGAAGTTGACATTCCACTAACTTACCAAAAGCATGAGCTTTGGTTTAATGGCGCCCTAAAACATCAAAGTCACATTACCAGGCTCGGTCTACTAGGTAGACCAGGAGCCACATGGCCCATTCTAGCCAGCTATACACCACATCCTGTCATTGAAAAAATGTCTAGCGAAGAACTTTTAGTTCAAATAAAAGAATTAACAAAAGCATATAGACAGTTAGTTCAATTGACGGTACAGCAATCTGCCAAAAACTAAAAGAAACAGATATAGCAGACCAACCTTTTGAACTTGCCAGAACAATTGAAAAATCCTATGAAGAATTAGGTAGAGACAGTTTAGGTGGTAAACCACTAAAACCACAACTAACTGAAAATCCTGAAAAAACTTTCATTAAAAATAATCTCAATTCTCAAAAGAAGAAGTGGGAGGGTAATAAGCAAACCTCTCCCAGAGAAAAACATTTTCAGACCAGAGGAATGTCTCCCCAATGAACAGATAGATCTCCAGAAGGGAGGGGCAAGCCTCCACAACGGGACCCCTCTGAGAAAAGATATAACCTTAGAAATAGGGAAAATTTGAGAAAACCTGACAGATATCAAGATATTGATACACGTCCCTGTCGATCTTTCAGACTTCCTCACAGAAATCGGAAAGAAGAGGATGGTCAGAACATAAAGAAGAGCGCGTCAAGTCCAAAGACAAAGAACCTGCTCATCAAAGTAAAAAATTACAATTTCCCAAAAAGAAGGTAGCCAGTATTAAAATAAAACATGCCGAGGATCCTGAGGACACAACCCAAGAACGGAGAGTGGGCCCAAACAATGCTAGACAGCGCAGCAGAAGTGACCATAGCTCGCAAGATCCTGATGAATCTTCTGGAGACAGTGGACACTAATGAATACATTCAAGTGGAAACTGCAGACACCAGAGTTAGCGTGCCCCATAAACTATATGAAATAGCATTACGTATAGAGGGAGATAAAACTAGGAAAATAAAAGGTCTCTTCTGGGAGAATCTATCTAAAGGTTATGATATCCTTCTAGCAGAAAAGGACTGGCCACCAGAGTTTGCCAGGGAGTGCCCACATGGCAAAGAAATGATTATGCCTGCCTTCTCAAATCACATTCCAATTCATAAAAAATACACATATGCAAGAAAATGGGCAGTGGCCCAAGCTCCTGCATTATATAAAAATCATGTAGGATGGGATGAGGATTCTCCTCACCATAAAATCCAGTTAAAAAATCAACCAACTGCTCAGAGGCAGTATCCTTTTAAGCAAGAAGCTAAAAAAAAAACAAGTCAGAGAGATCTTAATTCAACTAGAATATCAGGAGGTGATTGAAACATGCACCTAAGCATGGGCGGAAAATCCGTTACGCTCGCGGATTTTGCAGATTTTCGGGAAATCCGCAATCCGCGAGATTTGCGGATTTCCCGCAAAATCCGCAAATTCGCACGCAGCGGATTTTTTTGGCGGCGCGCGGCGTTGGTGATACAATTTTTGCGGCGCGCGGCGTTTATCATCGTTTGCCGAGTTGTTTTTTTCGATAGTTTGCGAGTGCTGCGCCATTTTGGATCTTGCTGTGTGATCCCGTGGGAATTGGCGAGCGCGATTACGTCATCGCGGCTTGCCAGCGATAGTTTGTCAACGCGAGTACGGCGAGATCACGTCTCGCGGTACTTCGCAATTGCGAGATTTGAGATGCGGCGAGCGAAAATATAAATTTGCAATTCTGCACAAGAAATCCACCAGCAAGCAGCATAAACCTTCTAGAAATGATGATTTTTATGTGAATAACTCCTTAGTTTGACATTTGCCTGCACTTTTTTAGCGAGGAGTCCATTTTAGGGAGGGGGGCAGGGGGGTGGGAGGAAGGAAGTGCCCCATAGTCTTCAACTTCCTGTTCCTGTTCAGCAGGCTCCTCCCAGTGCTTTGTCCATCTCCTGGTCACTTTTCATTTGGATGTGGACCTGGAAGGATTACTTTTTGTGGATGCTGCTGGATCTTTGGATTTGAGGCCTTTTTGACTTTCTTTGGATCACTGTTGGATTAGAAATTTTACAAGTAAGTTTGTTTGGGGCATTACAGTTGCTGCAACTAAAATTTTGGGATTTTCGATTTTTGGGCTGTTTTGGGGCCTTTTGCCCAGGGGTACTCAGTGGTGGGTGGACTGATTCTTTCTGTGGGTTGTCTTGAACTTAAACATCATGGAGGCCATAGATGAATTGGGATTGTGCTGATTTTTCTGTGTTTTTCGATTTTTTTTTTTTGTAAAATTTTGTGTTTTTCGATTTTTGACCTGTTGTTGGGGCCTTGACCAGGGGTAGTGAGTGGTGCATGGGCCTAGTCTTTCTGTGGACTGTCTTGAATTTAAACATCATGGAGGCCATGGATGGAATGGGATTGTGCTGATTTTGCAGTGTTTTTCGATTTTTGGGCCTGTACTTGTGGCCTTTTCACCAGGGGTATTTGAGTCTAGCATGGGCCTAGTCTTTCTGTGGGCTGTCTGGAATTTAAACATCATGGAGGCCATGGATGGAATGGGATTGTGCTGATTTTGCAGTGTTTTTCGATTTTTGGGGGTGTTCATGGGGAGGGACATGCCATGTGGCTGGTGGCCATTTTGAGTGCAGCTACAGGCACTGGCCATGTGCTGGCAGGCAAGTGGCCATTTTGAATGCAGGCTTTGTTGTTAGGCCTCCAACCATTTTGCCTACTTTTCAACCTTTATTTATGCCCAGGGGTAGTGAGTCTTGCATGGGCCTAGTCTTTCTGTGGGTTGTCTTGAATTTAAACATCATGGAGGCCATGGATTGAATGGGATTGTGCTGATTTTGCAGTGTTTTTCGATTTTTGGGTGTGTTCATGGGGAGGGACATGCCATGTGGCTGGTGGCCATTTTGAGTGCAGCTACAGGCACTGGCCATGTGCTGGCAGGCAAGTGGCCATTTTGAATGCAGGCTTTGTTGTTAGGCCTCCAACCATTTTGCCTACTTTTCAACCTTTATTTATGCCCAGGGGTAGTGAGTCTTGCATGGGCCTAGTATTTCTGTGGGTTGTCTTGAATTTAAACATCATGGAGGCCATGGATTGAATGGGATTGTGCTGATTTTGCAGTGTTTTTCGATTTTTGGGCCTGTACTTGTGGCCTTTTCACCAGGGGTATTTGAGTCTAGCATGGGCCTAGTCTTTCTGTGGGCTGTCTTGAATTTAAACATCATGGAGGCCATGAATGGAATGGGATTGTGCTGATTTTGCAGTGTTTTTCGATTTTTGGGCCTGTACTTGTGGCCTTTTCACCAGGGGTATTTGAGTCTAGCATGGGCCTAGTCTTTCTGTGGGCTGTCTTGAATTTAAACATCATGGAGGCCATGGATGGAATGGGATTGTGCTGATTTTGCAGTGTTTTTCGATTTTTGGGGGTGTTCATGGGGAGGGACATGCCATGTGGCTGGTGGCCATTTTGAGTGCAGCTACAGGCACTGGCCATGTGCTGGCAGGCAAGTGGCCATTTTGAATGCAGGCTTTGTTGTTAGGCCTCCAACCATTTTGCCTACTTTTCAACCTTTATTTATGCCCAGGGGTAGTGAGTCTTGCATGGGCCTAGTATTTCTGTGGGTTGTCTTGAATTTAAACATCATGGAGGCCATGGATTGAATGGGATTGTGCTGATTTTGCAGTGTTTTTCGATTTTTGGGCCTGTACTTGTGGCCTTTTCACCAGGGGTATTTGAGTCTAGCATGGGCCTAGTCTTTCTGTGGGCTGTCTTGAATTTAAACATCATGGAGGCCATGGATGGAATGGGATTGTGCTGATTTTGCAGTGTTTTTCGATTTTTGGGCCTGTACTTGTGGCCTTTTCACCAGGGGTATTTGAGTCTAGCATGGGCCTAGTCTTTCTGTGGGCTGTCTTGAATTTAAACATCATGGAGGCCATGGATGGAATGGGATTGTGCTGATTTTGCAGTGTTTTTCGATTTTTGGGGGTGTTCATGGGGAGGGACATGCCATGTGGCTGGTGGCCATTTTGAGTGCAGCTACAGGCACTGGCCATGTGCTGGCAGGCAAGTGGCCATTTTGAATGCAGGCTTTGTTGTTAGGCCTCCAACCATTTTGCCTACTTTTCAACCTTTATTTATGCCCAGGGGTAGTGAGTCTTGCATGGGCCTAGTATTTCTGTGGGTTGTCTTGAATTTAAACATCATGGAGGCCATGGATTGAATGGGATTGTGCTGATTTTGCAGTGTTTTTCGATTTTTGGGCCTGTACTTGTGGCCTTTTCACCAGGGGTATTTGAGTCTAGCATGGGCCTAGTCTTTCTGTGGGCTGTCTTGAATTTAAACATCATGGAGGCCATTGATGGAATGGGATTGTGCTGATTTTGCAGTGTTTTTCGATTTTTGGGCCTGTACTTGTGGCCTTTTCACCAGGGGTATTTGAGTCTAGCATGGGCCTAGTCTTTCTGTGGGCTGTCTTGAATTTAAACATCATGGAGGCCATGGATGGAATGGGATTGTGCTGATTTTGCAGTGTTTTTCGATTTTTGGGGGTGTTCATGGGGAGGGACATGCCATGTGGCTGGTGGCCATTTTGAGTGCAGCTACAGGCACTGGCCATGTGCTGGCAGGCAAGTGGCCATTTTGAATGCAGGCTTTGTTGTTAGGCCTCCAACCATTTTGCCTACTTTTCAACCTTTATTTATGCCCAGGGGTAGTGAGTCTTGCATGGGCCTAGTATTTCTGTGGGTTGTCTTGAATTTAAACATCATGGAGGCCATGGATTGAATGGGATTGTGCTGATTTTGCAGTGTTTTTCGATTTTTGGGGGTGTTCATGGGGAGGGACATGCCATGTGGCTGGTGGCCATTTTGAGTGCAGCTACAGGCACTGGCCATGTGCTGGCAGGCAAGTGGCCATTTTAAATGCAGGCTTTGTTGTTAGGCCTCCAACCATTTTGCCTACTTTTCAACCTTTATTTATGCCCAGGGGTAGTGAGTCTTGCATGGGCCTAGTCTTTCTGTGGGTTGTCTTGAATTTAAACATTATGGAGGGCATGGATGGATTGGGATTGTGCTGATTTTGCAGTGTTTTTCGATTTTTTTGTGCTCTATAACTGAACTGATGTTCCTCTGTCTTCCATTTTTTTTAGGTGCACAAGACTCAAGAGAACCACCAGTGCCAGGAAGAAGTCCTGCAGCGGTGTGTGTGTGCAGCATAACGTCACGCGACGTCACGTCTGGCCTCAGACAACTCTACAATTCGTGCAACTGCGGCCTGCTGTCTGACCTGCTCTGAAGAAGATGGCCCGCCCCCAAAGAAAGTTCTCCGTAGCTCCTCTAGCAAGAAAGTTGCTAGTAAGGAGCAGAAGAAGCAAGTTACCAAGGAGGCTGGTGTGCCACCCGCCACTTTTTTTGGGAGCAAAAAAAAAAGTACGCCTGCAGCAGCAGGATCTGCTGGGGACCAAGCTGAGAGCAGCACCCCTGCTCCATTGGGTTCAGTGCCTCCACCACCACGCCAACTTAAGTCAAAGCCCTTGAGTGCTTCAGAGGCAGTCAGTGTACTTCTCCAATCACCATCGACCAGTGATGTTGGCTCATCGCAAGAAAGTAGCAGCAATGTCCCTGAATCAACACAGGTTGTTGTAACTCATCTGACAAGTGTTGAACAACCACAGCCGCAACAACAACACCATGTGCAAGTACACGCCCAAGTACATGTGGAAGGAGAGGCAGCAAAAGGAGATGCGCAAGCAAAGGTGCATGGAGGTTCACAAGTGCCCACAATAGTTGTTCCTCCCGAAGTAGGGGCACATTTGGAAATCGACAATGAAGCCGAGGTATCATTGGAAGCCACTCCTCCTGATGATCATTCATTGTCTTCCACATCCCTAGCAAGGAAAAGATCAAGGGGGGTGTCTACATCTTCTTCAAGCCCACCTCGTTCTGATGCAAGTGATCTGTCTTGGGAACCACAACTGCGGTCTGACAGTGAGGCACACCATGATCTGACACCGGTACCTAAGCGTAAAAGGAAGGTCGTCCAAAAACTCAAACCTATGGAGTGTGATGAGGCTCAACAAGAAGTGACAGATACTGCTGGTGATGAAGCCTCTCACGATGACGACGAGCCAGTCATCACAAAGGTCACTGCAGCCCCACCGGGCATGCAGCAAAGAGACATTTTGACCCTATCCCGAGAAGCTGCTGAGCGTGATGATGATGTTGGCGAGGAGGCAATGGAAATGGAATCATTAGATTTGGAGTTAAGTAGTACACCAAAACCTACCGCTTCCATATTTCTTCGCAAGAAGGTACCCACCTCGTCCTCGACCTCAATTCGTGGTGGTGAAAGTGCAAAACGTACTGAAGTTCGGCAATCCACATCCTCCACTTCATCTGTCATTAGCAGCAGGACCACCACCACCAGTATCGCCGCCTCCTCCGGCCCCCGAAGACATTTCAAGTCTCCAGTTTGGGACTTCTTTAGTGTTTGCCCAAAAAAGGAAAACGTAGCCATTTGTAGCCTTTGTAAGCTTCGATTTAGTCGTGGTAAGCTTGGTTCTAACTATGGTACCGGAGGCCAGAGAGGTCATCTTGAGAGAAGGCACGCTGTCCAATGGTTTCCGCACCTAGAGGCGGTCAAGAAAGCCGGAATTGCACGTAATGAAAACGTTGATTTGTCATCTGCTGATGACGAGGAGGTAGAAGAAGACGATTCAAACACTTCACTTACACCCAGTTCCCATGTCAGCAGCACACCCCATGGGAGCCACACTAAGAGTGTGGGAGAGAGTGAGACATCAATGCGGAAAAGTTCATCAGCGAGCGTAACTGGGTCGAAGAGATCATCATCATCCCGTAAATCATTGGTCCAGGGCAACATTAAAAAGATGTTGTTTACAGAAGCGCAATATGAACGCAACCACCCAATGACCCGTCTGTATAACACTAAGCTGGCTAAAATGCTAGCTCTGGACCTTCTCCCTTTTTCTTTTGTAGAAGGGGTTGGTTTTCTAGAATTAGTGACAGCGCTCTGCCCTAAATGGAAGGTTCCTAGCCGTTTCTATTTTGCCCGAGTTGCGGTTCCAGCACTACATGAAGATGTTCTGAAGGTGATTGGGGCAGCTTTGCAGAAGAGTGCTGTTCACACTATACATCTGACAACAGACATGTGGACCAGTGGCGCAGGCGCTGATTACATGTGCATCACTGCACACTGGGTCTCTTTTTCAGGGGCTAAAGCAAAGCTAAACTCAGGTGTTGACACTAACATTGTTTTTAAAGGTGCTCGGAAACATGCAACACTAGCCATGTTTGGTTTGGAGAAACGTCACACAGCAGAAAACATTTTGGATGTCTTTAACACAAAGGTCCTTAACTGTCTGTCCCCACTAAAACGCAAGGTTGGTTATGTTTCCACGGACAATGGCGCCAATATAGTTAAGGCCATGAGGGACAGTTACTATTTCAGAGTGCCGTGTTTGGCGCACTGTATAAACCTGGTTGTCCAAAAATTCTTGGGTAATAAACGCAGTGCAGCGTACAGTGTATTGGAGAACTGCCGAAAAATTTGCAAGCATTTCAGGCATTCTTTTAAGGCCCGGAAGCAGCTGAGGAGCATGCTATATCAATGTCAAATGCCAGTGAAAGCACTCATCCAGGAGGTGGTAACACGTTGGAACTCAACCTTCTACATGCTTGAGCGTCTGTATGAGCAGTATACGGAACTCGATCAATATTTCTTGAAAGAGGGTATAGAGGAGCTGAGGATGGGTGGGCCGCAATGGAACATAGTTGAAAGCCTAACACGCATGCTTCGTCCTTTTGAGGTCTTCACGCGTGCAGTCAGCAAGGAGGACTCTAATTTGGGAAAAGCTATCCCATTGTTGTACATGCTGGAGGACCAACTGAAGGAGGTGTGTTCTGTGTTTGGAAAAGATGACAAAAAGAAAGACTCTTTGCTTCTGGCTGAGCAATTATTAGAGCTCCTACAAGGTGATGAACGTCTTAAAAAGATCCACTCAGAACAGCATTACATTTGTGCTACTATTCTGGATCCACGCTACAAAAAGGCGCTGGTAGGCAGAGCATTCTTTCCTTTTGGTGATGAAGATGTTACAAAGTACAAACGTTGGCTAGCCTTGTCAGCCAAGAAGTTTGAAACAGAACGGCTGGAAATTGAAGGAAATGGCAGTACATCAGCAGGCCATCCCCAGTCAAAACAATCCACTTCTGCACCTGTGGCTGTGGCACAAGTGACCTCTCAGCCGTTAAAGACACCGGCAACCGGATCATCTGCACGAAAGACAACAGAAACATTGGAGGCTGAAGAGGATTGGCTAGCTCTGCGTGGGTTTGGTTCTCAAAAGGTCAGAGGCACAGCAAGAGCTACGCAAAGTGGAGGAACCTTGGAGGAGGACCTTGAGTCGATGGTGAAGGACTATCTGAATGACTCCACAGAGGTCTATGTTAATTCTGACCCATTGGCGTATTGGCATGGGAAAAAAGAATTGTGGCCACAGCTCATCAACCTGGCTTTAAACTACTTGTCTTGCCCACTCGCAAGTGTGTCTTCTGAACGGGTTTTCAGTGCGGCTGGTGGGATTGTAACTCCCAAACGGAGCCGCCTCTCGCCCAAAAATGTGGAGAGGTTAACAATGATCAAGATGAATCAGCACCTCATACCACCAGATTTCAGAGTACGAGAGAGCGTGCCGGATGAAGAGGAGGTGGCCAGCAACATAGATGAGGGAATTTCTACTCTGTCAGGTGGCACTGACCTCACCCTGGCTGAATTCGCAGAGTATGATGACGAAGCCTTATTCTTATTCCTGGACCGTGATACCGACTTCGAGCCCTGAAAATGAGACAACGAATCAATAACTTTCTTTTTCATCCTTATTCACTTTTATTCCTGTGTGTCTGTCTTTCTTTGTTGTGCACAGTTAATATAATTCAAACTTTAATCAGATAATCACAAAAACAAGCCCATCAGCAGAACTGTCTTCACTTGTTTGCTAATTTATTTGAAGGTGCCGCAGTCTGCATTCCTCAGGTTCACAAGTTCAGAAGAACATGCTCCTCTATCCTCCTCCTCCAGACTCCTATTTCCATCAAAGCAGAGGGCTGGTTTACGCCCAATGAAGAAAGACTCAGCACTTGTGGGGGTGTTGTTCTACCTCTTTGCAGGTGAGTTGACGGGTCTGGGGCCATTGCTGGGAAGCACTAAAAGTGGTTTGGACCAAATCCGAGGGGGTGTTTTTGATGACTTGCTTGCCTTTGAGGTGCTCTTAGGGGGGGTTCCGTCTGTTTGTGGGTGAGTTTCGTGGTCTGAGAGCATTGCTGGGACACTCTAATCTTGATTGCATTTGCTTTTCAGGAAATCCGTCGTGCCAACCCCGACTTATGGCCTAGCTACGCAGCGCGTTTGGACCGAAGGCCCAGAAATATTGCAAGTATGAGATTTTGCTTTTGGCCTGTTTGGGGGTGTTATGCTTCTTGGCGGGTGGGTTGCCGGGTCTTGGGGCATTCCTGGGAAGGTCTAATACCGGGTAGAAGTGGTTGGGACAAAATCCAGGCCGATTTTTTTTTGGGCTATTTCTGACATTTTGCTCTATGTAGCGTTTTCGGGGGCCTGTTTGGTGGGCTTCCTGGTGTTTGTGGGTGAGTTTCGTGGTCTGGGAGCACTGCTGGGACACTCTAATCTTGATTGCATTTGCTTTTCAGGAAATCCGTCGTGCCAACCCCGACTTATGGCCTAGCTACGCAGCGCGTTTGGACCGAAGGCCCAGAAATATTGCAAGTATGAGATTTTGCTTTTGGCCTGTTTGGGGGTGTTATGCTTCTTGGCGGGTGGGTTGACGGGTCTTGGGGCATTCCTGGGAAGGTCTAATACCGGGTAGAAGTGGTTGGGACAAAATCCAGGCCGATTTTTTTTTTGGCTATTTCTGACATTTTGCTCCATGTAGCGTTTTCGGGGGCCTGTTTGGGGGGCTTCCTGGTGTTTGCGGGTGAGTTTCGTGGTCTGGGAGCACTGCTGGGACACTCTAATCTTGATTGCATTTGCTTTTCAGGAAATCCGTCATGCCAACCCCGACTTATGGCCTAGCTACGCAGCGCGTTTGGACCGAAGGCCCAGAAATATTGCAAGTATGAGATTTTGCTTTTGGCCTGTTTGGGGGTGTTATGCTTCTTGGCGGGTGGGTTGCCGGGTCTTGGGGCATTCCTGGGAAGGTCTAATACCGGGTAGAAGTGGTTGGGACAAAATCCAGGCCGATTTTTTTTTGGGCTATTTCTGACATTTTGCTCTATGTAGCGTTTTCGGGGGCCTGTTTGGGGGGCTTCCTGGTGTTTGTGGGTGAGTTTCGTGGTCTGGGAGCACTGCTGGAACACTCTAATCTTGATTGCATTTGCTTTTCAGGAAATCCGTCGTGCCAACCCCGACTTATGGCCTAGCTACGCAGCGCGTTTGGACCGAAGGCCCAGAAATATTGCAAGTATGAGATTTTGCTTTTGGCCTGTTTGGGGGTGTTATGCTTCTTGGCGGGTGGGTTGACGGGTCTTGGGGCATTCCTGGGAAGGTCTAATACCGGGTAGAAGTGGTTGGGACAAAATCCAGGCCGATTTTTTTTTTGGCTATTTCTGACATTTTGCTCTATGTAGCGTTTTCGGGGGCCTGTTTGGGGGGCTTCCTGGTGTTTGCGGGTGAGTTTCGTGGTCTGGGAGCACTGCTGGGACACTCTAATCTTGATTGCATTTGCTTTTCAGGAAATCCGTCGTGCCAACCCCGACTTATGGCCTAGCTACGCAGCGCGTTTGGACCGAAGGCCCAGAAATATTGCAAGTATGAGATTTTGCTTTTGGCCTGTTTGGGGGTGTTATGCTTCTTGGCGGGTGGGTTGACGGGTCTTGGGGCATTCCTGGGAAGGTCTAATACCGGGTAGAAGTGGTTGGGACAAAATCCGCGCGGAAAAGCCTTTAGTTTTGGCACTTTTTGTAACTTAGGGTTCGTTAGGGTTAGCCCTAGCAGCAGGATTGCATGTGTTTCGGGGTGTTCTAGATTTTTCAAACTGAGTTCTGGGGTCTTAGAGCACTCGTGAGAATGTGTAATTTTGGTTGCAAGTCATTTGAAGAAAATCCATGGTGGGAAAGGGGGGATTTGGCATAGTTAAAGAAAGCCTTTGCCACTATTCTTAACTTAGGGTTCGTTAGGGTTAGCAGTATTTCTATTGCATGTGTTTGAGTGGGGGGGATTTCGAGTCTTGGAGCGATGCTGGCTATGGCTACTTTTGCTTGGTTGCTTGCAAGTGGTTTGAATGCAATCCACGGTGGGTAATGGGTAATTAGGGTACTTCGGCCTACTTTTACTTTCAAAGTAAGTTTTGTCACCAGTTTTCTGCTAGGCCTCGTTTTTTGAGATTTGATTGGGGGTCTTCTACATTTTTGCGACTGGCTTTAGTAAGGGTCTGGGTGGGAGCACTGCTAGGAAGATCTAATTTTGTTCTAAAACACAGTTTACAGTACACCTAGCTTGAGGGGCAAGATCCGCTACATTAATTTGCCCATACTTATTTATCCTTCAAAAGGTGACTCAGAGTACGCACTTTCAAAAACATTGTACTGTCTACTAGGAAAAACAAATTGTGACTTTTTGCACTCCACAGCCTACATACCTTATATTTATTTATCAGTGGTGTTGTAATATTATATCACTTCCTGTTTTTCGTTGAATAATTACAGGCCGGGTTTCAGTCTCTGCAATGGGGAAAAAAGGATGGAGTCAGGCTTCACAGTAGCGAGCCACAATTCAGCATCAGGCAGGCAGTGGACAGGGTGTCTTCTGGTGACCAACATCGGTGGACGAAGCGTCGGCTGCAATGGAAGAGTGCCGCTAATAGGAGGATTTTTTTTCTGCGGGCAACTTACTTACCACTTCCAACAGGACCACTACAACCACATAGATACAGTATCCCTTGCCTTTTTCTCTGACTGTGACTGCATTTCTTGGCTCTCTCTCGGCTTCTACATTGATCCCTTAACACATCACTTAGTCCACTCCACTATCTGCACCACACATAGTCATTTGTAAGTGCTCCTATGTAATTCGCAAGTCGCAGCACGCCCCAGGCCGTAGAGGACTGGGATGGCCCCAATGATGAAGCATGTCACCAAGGGGCAACCCTGGTGAGTGAGGGGACACCTAGAAAAAAAGCAATTTCTCCTTTTCTATCTACTATACCTTCTGTCAGGTTACGCAGCCCCTAAGCGCCTACCGTACTATGAAACTACATTTCCCATGAGTAGGCGGGAGACTTGCAGACTATTTAGTGAGACTATATGAGAGTACCCTTGTATGTTAGGACAGCACTTCACTGATGCCTGTTTTGTCTTCTGTTACAGGTATCCTTTCCCTGCTGACCCTACCTTTACCCATCCCACATTTTTTATTTTAGTTTGTTATTTTTCTCCCCCGCCTAATGCCTCGAACACCCTGTGTTTACACTTCTGGGTGTTGGTGACATTTGGAGGTGGAACCATATTTGCATCGACTGGATCACGGGGAGTAAACCTGACACCTTCCAGACCAACCCCATTGAGTGTTGTTGTGAATGGATTTATAGTGACCAGCAAGGCTCTCGGGTATCTGGCTACAGAGACCTTATGTTGAATATCGTTATCAATAATTCCACACAGGCCCTGTACTGTCGCATTCTTTCTTTCCACAGTTGTCGATGATATATTCTTACTCTGCTTGACAAAGAACCATTGCTAATGTGAAAGAACTTCAACCGAATTAGTAGTTATACTTTACCATTTGTTAGGCTACAATGTGGCACTGCTCTACTGTACTTCTGTCACCTGCTATATTCTCAGTTGTACCGTTGAATTGCTCAGGAGGACAAACCAGATTTCATTTTCTTTTTTTTCATAGGCATGCAACTGCCACTGTGTCACACCACTAGTACCACCGCTATGAGGAAATTTTATCCGACCAAGATTGCCAACGTTATTCGGTGTTTCCCGTGGAGCCAGCCCTGGGTCTAGCCCTACTTTCAAACACAAATTACAGGTAAGATAAGCGTTTGGTGGTTTGGGGGTATAATGGAGTATTAGTACGAGAGACGAGAGACTGAAGGTAGTACTACTAAAGTCCTAGGACTCTTGGATTCACTTCACTTAGTCTGTGAGAGGCACTTAGTGTTGAAAACATTTGGGCATTTACACTTAAAGGAAGAAAATGGAACTAAACTTTCAGGAAAACAGTCAACGTTAAACCCCCACCCACCAGGCAAGCAGTAAAAAACAGGTATGCTCAGATAAAGTTTGAAAAAGTATATTTATATCCCTAACAAAATAATCTCCCGCAAGACCCTCCCTAACCCCAACGATTGTCCTTCAAAAGTCCCCAAAAACCCAACTCCCAATTCCCACCCCCCAAAAGTCTCTAAAAAAGGGGCAAGGGACACTATGGGTGGATGCTGTTAACTTTTTGGGCCAGGGCATCATGCTCCTCGCGGAGCAAGGCGAGCTCCTGCTGAAGGCGGGACACCATCAGGGTAGTGCGGCGCAGGCGTGCCTTCACTGCCTTGCAGGTGCAAGGCCTGTGAGAGGCAGCTGTTGGCCTTGCTGCTCGGCGGTGGCGTTTGCCTTTGGCAGCCCGGCTCAGTCTCGGTGGACCACTGTGCTGGGTGGCAGCCCGTGGGGCCACGGAGGCCGATGCAGACGACGTTGTTGTAGTTGTCGACTGCACACTTTCCACGTCCTCCAGGGCCACCAGCCGCCGATATTCCGCAACAGTGGCCTCGATCCTCCGTTGCCGGGCCGCTCTAGCCAGCTCCTTCCTCCTTGTTCGTTTGGAAGGAGAACCTATATGAAGAAAGAAAGACATAGTCTGTAACCAATGCTCTTTAAGATTAACTCAATCATTCAGCAGAAATTTGTGCTGCAGTACAACTAGCAACTTGCAAGCGCATTACATAACTATTGAGGCCAGTATCTATCTAACCTCACACTTCTTCATCCTTGCTCTAACATTAGTGGGAGTTTAAGGAACAAATTCTACGAGCACTGTGGACTTCCATTGGAGTCGACTATGAAAGTACACCAGTCTTATTCTTCTTCTTATCTCTTGTTTTGGAAAATTGGTACGTTATTTTCTGCAAGCCGGCATAATGCCAGCGCGGTAAACTTGCACCCGAGAAAAAGAGACGCACGCCATGAGGAGTGACCTAGACTTGCGTTGCCGTTGCGTTACTGTACCCGTCCAGTACATGCAGGTGGTGAATCTCTTACTTTTCTATTACGGGTGGCACTGAGAATACTCTGTTACAACTCAAGGGCTACTGCTTAATTAATTTAACTTTCACCCTACAGTGGAAATGAGTACTAGAAATGGAAAATTGAAGAAGATAAATAATCTGATTATCTATCACTTCACATGGGATGTTTTTGCTTATATATGGGATGACTTTAGGTGCTTTGCTTTTTATTGAGTGACCAGTGATACATCCACACATGAATGACTGAGTACTACTAAACTTATTAAGAGAGGTAGGGAGTGGCCACCATAATAACCGGATCTATGCAGTGCTTGCAATACAAACTACTGCTACTATTTATGGTAGTATTTGGACAAAATTAAAAGTTCTTTTCCTTGCCTTTCCTACACTGGAACGGACGTGCGGGTGCAGTGTTACATGCTCTTCAAAGTTACACTTAGTTCATCCACTGACCATCTACTCTCTCTAGATCATGGGTACTCACAAACTTTCTCTCAGGGGCTACATTTACAGTGTAGTTTGGGGCCGAGGGCCGCACTGGTGGGGGCGGAGTCAGAGGGGGCGGGGCTAAAGCAAAACGATAACTTGTGACCATGAGGTTGCACACAGGTCCCTGCAGCAGATGCCCTCATCCACTGAGCCACCAGACCCAGCATTTACATACATCTCTCTCCCTCCTGCTCTCCCTCCTGCCCTCCCTCCATCTCTCTCTCCCTCCTGCCCTCCCTCTCCCTCCCCCTCTGTCATCTCACTGTGTGTGTGTCTATCTGTGTCAGCCTTCAGCCCGGGTTGAGACCGCTTCCTCAACGCGCACACACAGACAACAACACCAAAGTACTTAACAGGTCTTTAAAAGACCATTAACATATTATTGAGGCTTTGTTTGTTTTAGCGCCCCTGCTTCTCCACCCTGACAATCACTGCTTGTCTGGCCCCACAGAGCAGAGGCTTTGTTCTATTTCACCTCTTTGTGGCCTTGCATCTCCACTCTGCTCTGTGGGGGCCGGGGGAGCAGTGATTGTCAGAGTGGAGATGCAGGGGCGCTAACAGGTGAAATACAAAAAAGCCTCTGCTCTGTGGGGGCCGGGGGAGCAGTGATTGTCTGCAAGGTCTGCGCACCGCCAACGAAGGCTTGCCGGGCCACCACCGGCCCGCGGGCCGTACTAGGAGTACCCCTGCTCTAGATACACATATGCTATCTAAGAGTCAGATAGTAGCATGATCCAGGTATATGGACACATACAGTTTCTGTGTCACCCACCCAGGCTGTTGTCCTTCCACCCATCATTGCTTCATCATTCACCCAGCCATGCATCTCATATTCTTGCCTTCCCAGCTAGTCTTCAATCTCAATAAGTAAGGAATATATAAGAGCTTACCTCTGGCCGCCACCACCACCGTCTCAACTCTCACAGCTGCCGCCGCCGCCTCCTCCCCTGAAGAATCGCCCTCCGCCTCCGTGTCGAGCACCACCACCTCCACACTGGCCCCGCCACCAGATGTTCCACCTACAAAGTACATTTAAGAATGTTAGAATAAAGCACTCACTAGTCACTAGTATTTGGTCTAGGAATGAAGACATGTGAAAACAATGTAATTTGTGACTGTCTACGTTAAAGTTAAAAAAAATGTCCCTTTTTCCAGGGAAGGTTGTCTTGCTGCACTTTTTGGCACAACTGATGAAGGCTGTTTTTTTAACACGCACCATTTTTCTCCACACAGACAGAAGATGGACTTCTAACAACAAGATCAAGTTGAAACCAGGTGAGAGCTCGGCTCGACCACAAGAAATGTCTTCAATTAATCGTCAGCACTAACCACTTTTCCATTATCAGTTAAACGTTTAGTTTTATTATGACTTCATTTTAATAAATGTGTTTACTTTTAATAAAGCTTTTAAACTTAAATACAATCTGTGTTTTTTGGTCCAGACTAGAGTGACTGAGCGAAAGGTTTTGCAATTTTTGCAAGCATGAGTCCAGATAGAACACTTCAAAAGACATTATGGACAATCCCAGAGGACTGCACTAAGTTGATAGAGCTATTGCTGACTAGAATCATGGGAGTTTCGCCAACCGTGCAATCTTAGTTAGCTACACAGACAGACTAATAAGAATAATCTAGTAATACCACAGGGAGTCATAGTAGAGGCAGGATAAGAATTTAGATACAGTCTACAAGAAGAGCAAAGACAATTTTGAAAAAAGTCAAATGAGGAACGCTAGGAAAAATAGGTACTAGTCTAAAATGAAAACTTACTGGGGCCAGCAGAGGAGCCCTCGCCTGCCCGATCCTGGCCCTGTTGATGAACAGCATCCGCCGCCTGCTGCTCCTGTGTCCTCCTCTCGCCCCTGGGGGGAGCTGACGTACAACATGAAAGAAAGAACAGAAAACATGGATGATTGTTGCTTGTCAATGTCAACCAAATCAAACATTTCAAAAGAACAATAACAAAATATTTCTGCGAAATTATATTGATTATGGTTACTTTTCATTTATTTGCGGACCTGTGACTTCGAAAGTCACGTAACTCACTAAACAAAGTACTGAAACGTTCACCTAGGACTGGCAGGCAGCAGTCCGCAGGCAAGACGCAAAGTGACAGACAAACTCCATTGTGATTTCAGTCAGATCAGTGACAACACTAACAGTTGCCTGCTACATTACCAGTCATTTAAATAGTCAAACTATCAATCCACCGCCACTATTTTTCTTATTGTCAGGGTTACAAAGGAAGGGGCAGATTTAAGCCCTTGCGGCTCTTTTGCGCCGTTCTTGCGTGACTTTTGTGACGCAGCAGCTAAACAAAAAAGGGCGCCATGGTGCGGCGTATAATATTATAACAACGTGACGCATTTGGGAGATGCATCCCGTTATAAAGCCCTGCGCCATCAGGGGGCGTTCCGGCGCAAGGGAGGGCATTCCTGCGCTGGAACACATCCTAATAGTGGCTGAGGGAAATCTACAAAATATCAATCAGTCACCTTTAGGACAATGATGCGTCACACAAACCCTGCACCTGCTTGAAGCAGACGTACGGCTTGACCCAGCATTGGGGAGATAGGGTACCCCAGAGCATTGATGGAGCTGCGCCATCGTTGCGACGCAACTCCAGCAGTAAAGCTTCGGTGACGTTTTGGGCCCATGGTGCGCCGCATTGCAAATACGGCGCACCATGTTTGGTGGTGGTAGCGGGCCGCACAATTAATGGCGCATCCCTGCTACTTTGCAGGGATGCGACGGTAATTGCAATTCTGCCCCTTAGGGGCATACTTACTTACGCGTTCTGGCGCATCTCCAGAGATGCGCCAGATCAAATGCGTCACGCAAAACTACCCTTGCGACACGACAGATGTGCCTCATTTACAATGCGGCGCGCCCTGGCGCAAGGGTAGGCACTTGCGTGAGGCATCTCGTCACGTAAGAGCGGCGCATCGCTGGAGTCACGTCGCCAACGCAATGCAACTCCAGTAATGCTCAGGGCCACCCAATACTTAACATGCTGTGTCAGTCCTTTCGCCTGCTTCGAGCAGACATAAGGAATTGAATTGACGTAGCAGCGTCGCAGAAGTGCCTGCGTTAAATCTTGTACATTTCACGCAGGCAATTTTGCGAGGCGCACAGCCGCTGGACCGCCCACCCTGCGTACTAGGAACGCACCCATTGTGGTGCAGGCCCATGGCTTTATAACATGACGCATCTCCCTAGATGCGTCATGCTGTAAATGACTCGCAGGGATGCGGCACGTTTACGCCGCTGTTGCGTCACGCAAGGCAACGTAAACGTGGCGCAAGGGGCTTGTAAATGTAATCTGCCCCCTAGTGTCTAGCATTACGCAGTTCTGTAAAGTACACTCATACATAATAGTTACTCAGGCCAATGAGACCACGAAATAGAAAACAAATAAGCATAGTAGCAACGCCACTGAGAAGGAGAGCAGTGCACCTGAAATGCACAGAAGATTTTGAAATATAATTTAACTACAATGTAATCGTCATCAGCGGCATTATTGGCTTGCTCCATGTAAAAAACAAATATTTGCAATACAACAACACAGAGCAGGAGAAAACATCATAGTAGTGAGTGATTAAATGGCTACTACTACTCACCAAGCCCGGGGATCTCCAAGCCGAGCTGGTCCAGCAGGTCGCGCTCGCGGTCCAGGAGGTCCGTCCAGCGATGGGTGACCTGGCTGTAGGTGCGCTGGACCCCGTAGAGGTGGGATATGGCCCAGCACACCTTCTCCCACCGCTTCCGGCGCTCCCGCATGTTGTAGCCGCCGGCCGCGATCCTACCGCCTCCCGCGATGGTCCTGGGCAGGCGGCGCTGGACGAAGTAGACCAGCGCGCCCACTTCCTCCGGGCTGAATATCTCCCGTCGCGTCACCTGCTCCCCCCTCAATCTCCCGCATGCTGTCCTGCCACTGGGTCCAGCACTACTCCCCGCCGCCGCTGCGGCCCTCAAGTGCCTGGGCAGCTTCACGGCGCCTGGCTTGACCATGGTCTGGGCAGGTAAGGTAGGAAGAAGTAGAAAATTAAGAAAGAATAGGATAGGGAAGAAGAAAAGAAAAGAGTTTAAAAAAGTAGTTTAAAAGTAAAGAAAAATAGCAGAAAAGACAAAAATATACAGCTAGGAAAAGAGAGGGATAGATAAGAAGCAAAATCGTAAAAAAAAAACTGAAAACAAGCAAAGGATGGCAAAGATACCAAGAGGATTAAACACCATGCCCAGACACAGGAAATGAATGAAAAACAAGATGGCCGGCGCCCGTTCACGAGCGCGAAAGTAAGTTCGCGCGAGATTTTCCTCGCGATCCCGTGCGAACCTCTAGATTTCCCGCGCGATCTCGTGCGAACCTCTACTCGCAATGCGCTTACTGCGCGAGATTATACATAGCGGGCGGAAACCGAAATACGTCACGCAAACAAAATGGCCGCGCCCGTACTCGACCTTGGGGTAAATTCGCGTGTTGCGCTGCAAGCGGCTCGCGAATACTGCAAAAAAACTCGCGAAACAACAAGCCGCAAAAAAATAAAATGCTCATTCGCACGAATTGGCGGCTTCCGCGGTCGGTTTCGCACGACACCGCGCCCCGCGAATAGCGCGAAAACACCGAAAAACGATTTCAGCAAAAGCAAAAGCAATGAGCAGGTGCAAAAGGTCAACCTCATGATTTGTAACGATTCTTTGTAGTGCTTCCTGAGGGGGCCCTCCAGAATTCGGTTGCCTGCTTGCAACTATTGTGTGACCCTGCTCTGACCTTAACTGTATGCCACAAAGGTCCTGATTTACAGCTAAAGGAGCAGACAAGCAGGTGCCAGGCTGGAACTTTAAATTCTTTCAGTGACACATTAATTAGCCCCTAATTCATTATTGTCAGTTGGGGCAGGGCAGGTGTTGTAACTAATTTTGCAACAATGAAAGCACTTAGCAAGTGCAAAAGATCACTAATCAGGGCGCACTAAGGAAGCAGGTGCCAGCTAAAAAAATATTCTGTGACACATTAATCAGCCCCAAATTAATTCAGGTCACTTGAGGCAGGGAAGGTGTGCTTTGCTTTGCCGAAAATAATGTACACTGGACAACCAGAGGGTGTGGTGATGAAACAGAGGGTGGCATGGGTGGGCCAGAGGGTGGCATGAGTAGTCAAAGAGTGGCAGTGGTGACAGAGAGTGGCAGTGATGAAGAAGAGTGTCCCAAACAGGCTGGACACGTAGAAACAACAAGTTCGCGAAACTTGCGACCCGACAGGTAAGTTCGCAATTTGCGACATTGTACAAAACCCTCGCGAACTGGCAGAAACCCGCGCAAACACAAAAAAAAAAAATCCGCAAATTCGCGAGAATTCGCGGATTTTGCGCATTGCGAATCCGCAAATCCGCAAAATTCGCGAACGCGAGATCCGCAAAATTCGCTCATGCTTACATGCACCTCACAAATGAACAATCCTTTGTTTCCTGTCTCCAAGCCAGAGGATTCATATCGTCTAGTTTTGGACTACAGACACCTAAACTCCTGTTGTAAGACATTTGCAGTACAAAACTTACACAGTGCAGCACTAATGAATAATATCGTGCGCAAAAAATATAAAACAACATTAGATATTTCAAATGGTTTTTTCTGTCAAAACATTGCACCAGAAAGCAGGTATTTGACCGCTTTCTCCAGCATGGGGGCCCAAAAGCAATTTTGTAGTCTCCCACAGGGATTCAAGCACAGCCCAGGATTATTTTCAGCCAGGGTAACAGAGTTACTACAAATGTATGATGATGAGGCATTATCCTATGTTGATGACATCTATCTTACAGACAATGGAGACACACTTGAAAAGAGTGAACACCATCATACTTGGGTTGGCATCTGAAGGGTACAAATTTAACTTTAAAAAGTCACGAATTGCCCACCAGACAGTCCTAGTTTTAGGATATGAATTATCAAGTGAAGGCAAAAGCCTAGCAGACAACTTCTTAGAGAATTGTGCAGTACTCCAAGCTCCAAAAACGCTGAAAAACTTACAATCATTCCAAATGCTAAAGCGTTACATCTGAGATGGATACAATGGGTTAATTCTCTTGCTGCACCAGACGTCGTATACGAATTTGATCCTAACTTAAAAACGCAAGAATTTCTCCAATACGAATACGAATGTCCTTTGCCAATCGAAATTCTACCTCTGGAACAGTACACCTGTGTAATGTACACAGACAGATTTGCACACATTACGTTGTGGATAAAAAAGTTTACAATGCTGTGTGCGCAAATGTTAAAGGTCTCTGGCGCTTAGGTAAATTCAGACCAATGGTCACTAAAACTGAATCAATCGAAAACTGTACAGCTCAGCGAGCTGAACTACGAACTTTGAAGATGGCGCTTGAAAATGCAGATCGCGAATTCCCCTCAATAATAGTGCGCGATTCGCATTACTGCGTCAAATCCTACAATAATTCCATGCAGACCTGGATTAAAAACAGTTACAAAGATGAGATAGGTGGCAAAATAAAATATAAAAAACTATGGGAACAAGTAGTTCTTTTACAGAAAGAACTACAAAAGACTCACGTGATACATACACAGAGTCTTCAACGTGATGGCGTTCACGTTGCAGGGAATTCATTGGCTAACAGAGCCACGGCAGCAGCTTGTCAACCGGCTTCTGTAGCTACAAAAAAGCGGTCAAAAAAACAAATAGATGGAGAAACGCTACTAGCAGTAAGAGCCTCAATGGAAGGCAATTATGCAGCGTTACCTCTAAACTATCCACTCGGAAATACATACATACTGCGTTCTATTTGCTCAAATCCCTGGAGTGGGCGATAGAGTAATTCCAAATACGAACCGGAGAGTCTTCTTGATTCAAGAAGCACACATGGGATTGGGTCTGAGGCACCAAGAGATCCTGAAACTCTAATAGAATTGAAACCAAAATACTGGTGGCCGGGAATGAGCGTGCAAGTTTATAACTTTGCAATGTATTGTCAAGACTGCAATAGAGATCGCAGGTATGAACCGGATCAGATATCTGACTCTAGCACAGTAATACCAGCCCAGACACCTCTATTAGACAGCATTAGACTATCTATACGCAGGCTTCCGACCAGACCAATGCGATCCCATGAATATTAAGACGAGATTCATTTGGATGTGGCCCCAGCGCTCGGCTGACCCCAGAACTGTTATAAAAGATTTGCGAGTCTTTATCGGCACATACGCAATTGGCATGCTACATTCTGACCAGGGTCCTGCGTTTAGCTCTCGAGCTTACAAGGAGGCCATGGCCAGCATGGGCATTGCATTGCGGTACTCTAGTCCATTCCATCCTGAGGGAAATGCGGTAGTGGAGAGAAAAAAAACGTGACATAAAGCAATCTATAACAGCGAGGGCATTAGCTTTGGGTGATGGATGGGTCAAACATCTAATAAGTGTCCAACGTAGTCTTAACAATCTGCCAAGAAATTCTCTGGGTGGAATCACTCTGTATGAACTTTTGTTTGGTACAAGAATGATACTTGAAGATCTCGATTGTCAGACTTCAGTGGTGAAACAAAAAGCTTTGATATCAAAGATCGTTTGGCTGTTTTACAGGACTTGAATGAAACAAGAAGAAGTCTAAGTAACACAAAACTAAAGCCAACGGCCACTGAAGAGAAACCACCTGTCCCAGCAAGACCTGTCTGGATTCCAAAGATTGGGGATCTGGTCAGAGAAAACATCACTGTGAAGAAGAAATTTGGGCCTTCTTACAGAAAAGCAGTACCTGTCTTTGTCTTAGCTATCAGCGGAATAAGATCAGTCGTACTACTGCCACTTGCTGGTAAAAATGAGAACTGAGTTGTATCAATCGACCTGGTAAAACCACAACCATGTGGCCAATAATAAGTAGTAGGCCCAGTGGACTCCCAAGAAGTAGCAGAAGACCAAACCTTGCTTCAATCCAAGAGGTTCAAACTGAGAGACTAATCACATTTGATAAACCTGCAGTGAATAAAAAAGGACTATGCAACAAAGCCATGGAACTTGTACCTCGAGAAACCCAAACTGCAACAGTTCGTCAAGAAACACCTGTCTACAATGATGTAGCCTCGGACTATTCTAATATGAAAAAGGAAGAAGCAACTACAAAGATTAATAACAATCCTGATGCCATCCAAACAATTGACAGAACTGCATCTGGCTACTTTATCAATTTCGATGACTTTTCCGATGATCCAAGTGAACATGGAGACAAGCCAGCAAACAAAACTTTCGAAGACAAAATTACAGACCTTTTTCTTCAACTTGGAGAATCATATCTGATTTCACCCTGGATTGAACTGTGGATTGTGTTGGGTGTACTTTTCCTCCTGCTCTGGCTCATCTTAATTTTAAGCTTGAGAAGAATGATTGATGGAAAATACAGTACAATGGACACAGCAAGTCAGAACATCAACTTGGTTCTAAAACCTCACAGATCCTCTCACATTGAAAAAAGAGAACTATCATCGGTGAACATCACTGCCATTCCTATACCTGGTGGTATATCATGGGACAATACTGATTATGAAATCTATGGCCCTGTTGAACTCTTGAAATATCCACACCAGTTCAAGATTTCTTTGAGTGACTTTGTATCACCTAATGCTTTCTCAGATGATTGGGACTTTGAAAATATTAATAATGTGACGTCAGATTTAGAAATGTCAGCAAAATTTACAGAACATTATTATTTACAGGGTTCATCGAATTATGAAGAAATGTATTGCTTCAATCATTTTGGGCATCATTATTTGCATAAATCGGCTAATCCTAGAAATGTGTTCAGTTATAATCAGTGGGAACATTGTCCAACTCTGCCAGAAGGCAGTTCGAAAACATTTTATGAAAAATTCCCATACTCAGGTTTTAATATCACCGATCCAGAAACGTTTTATTTTAAAATTATGAATAAGACAGGAATGAAAAACATGTTGACAAACACTAAACTGATATATTTTGAAAAGTTTTATGAAAAAATGTCTACATTTGGTTTTGAATTTTGGAAAAACAACATTGAGACAAAAACTGTCTGGAGTACAAAAGAATGGCAGGTACAAGGGTTAGAATCATTATTCAGAGCCTGCATGATCCCAGAACAAATAATGTTCCTGAATGATACCACACAACAAACAACCTGTCTTTGCCTAGCTAAGATAAAAGATTTAAGCAACCCGTCTATTCCAAAGCCTTTGCCTGATAGAAATAACACTACAGATGAGGGGTTAGACCTGTCCTATATTTTAAAACAAAACAGAACAAATCCTGATTGGAGAAAATGGCTGATCTGGCCCACAGACACTAATAACTGTCAAGATAGATTCCTGAACAAAGTACAGGGGTTTAAACAGAATAGGCCAGACCCAAGATATTCCCAGAGACAACATCCAGGGATAGTTACAACATACAGTGTAGGAAAACTATGCCTCGAATGGCTACAGAAATCCACACTACCCAAAATTAAGCAACACTTGACTTTACTTAAAGAAGGTGCTGACTTGTGAGATTTCTTACTGGGACCTCGCAAACAGCGTCAAAAACGTTTCATATATGCAGGTATATACGCAGCTTACAATGAAGCTTGGAAAATAACACAAATTGAAACTGCAGAAATAATACGAGAAATTGATCGTATTAATTTGGAAAAATCACTTTTTGTAGTGGACAATGGGTTAATGACTCTGTCCTTCAGAATTTATTCACTGGACAGCATTGTATCATCTGATATTGATATAATTGAACAGGATATGCTAATGTTACAACATGGCCAGTCCCAATTAAGTTCTATTGTACAGTTAGGCTGGACGTTACAAAATTTGCGTTCAGGCAACGTGCCATGGCGTCTAATCAACACACCGTCATTATTTTCAATCTTTAACCTTACTGATAAAAAAATCTCTTTGGCACAAAGAGGGGCAGACTATATGGTGCAGAGCATTGAAAAACTCAAAAAATGACCATTGACAATGTCAGAACGACCACTCATTGAATGGATAATACATGGCACCATTACAATCCCGATAACAACGTTTCAGTTTCAAAACTGCCAAAAGTATATACCAGCAGGCCTGTATGAAAGGTTGGTTAAAGGATACATCAAGTCAACCTAGAATTTGCCTTATACACATAGATGTTGGAGTGGGGGCAAGAAAGAAGTATTTCTTAGTGGTAACAACTGTAAAAAATCACTAAGCGGTACACTTCTGTGTCAAGGAATTAACTTGCATGGAGCCTGCGAAGGTTCTTCAAATAACCTTTCATGTCACCTGCAAGTCACCCCTGCTACACAGATAGAGCCTTTTTTCAGACAGCTTTCCAACGGCAGCTACGTTCTAATAAGTGACCACAGCTGTTGTGGCATGGTGCCAGGAAAAGCCTATCTCGTGAGCGTTACTTCCATGGTCCCTTGTTGTATGCAAGTATTGTATCCTAACAGTAAACAAGACATGGAGGTGGCAATATGGCCTTCTTTGAATATCTCTTCTATTCAAATTGATACTTTAAGCAGAATGAAGTCTATTCTTTACAAACAACTGTGCCTTTAACCTCGTCTAGAGAAAGGTTTGATCTGCAAGTTGCAAGGACAGCAGCAGAGATACATGCATTATTATCAATAAATTGCCCCGTACATTTCGTAGAAATGTTAAGTCAAATCTTAAACATGTCTGATACCAGCGGCATAGCACATGTATTTAAGACAATTTTTTTGGGACTGCTAGCACCCTTTGAAGCAGTTCTTGGCATATTTCCGAATTCCGGCATTCTGTGTTCGGCGGCCTGCCTCTTATCTTGGGACTCGTAGCAGGAATCTTATTTTTGTTCCTTCTTCCCTGATATGGCAAGTCAAGTCATGGACAAAACTCAGGCTACAATGGAAGACACGATCCTAGCAATGCAATACTGTGAGCGGATCACTAAAGTCCTCGGCATGGCTCGGCTAAGGGATCTGAATACTACCTAGTTTCTTTCATTCAGACCAATCTGGCAAGATTGTATCCTACCTGTTCTACGATGCTTGCTTTACGGAGAAAATTGTGTGTTAGACGTCTGTCTCACACTCCCATCAGCAGTACTTATGGATGTCGATACTTTGCTTGGTTCGGTAACAGCTCATGCAACGTGTTGTCCCAAGCTGCTACCAATTCTGATGACGGCATTCGTTGAGACCTCACCATTAAGATTAGGTGGCGGTGAGGTACGAGATGAAAGCGGCACACAGGTACAAACTTCCGTGACCATTGCTGATCTAAACACCGATGATGGCAATGCATCGCACACATGACTATTTCCACCTTTTCAAATCTGGCCCAACTTTCACCTACTGTTGTAGACAAATTTTTTGCCGGTCTATCTGAGGTAATGTTCTCTCCTAACAACGGGAATAATATTTGAAATAAGCTAGCACACATCGTTGCCTGAACTTTGAATTCGGCCTTCAGTTTTGATAAACAGAACTTCTAAAAAACATTGGGACTATTTTTCTTCCCGAAAGCGAAATTATTTTTCTCCAGTTCCCAAAATATTTACTTTTTTTGGCACATAATACTCTGCTTAAAGTAGAACTATTCTTAGAGAACAAGATTTCTATTTTTAAATTACCTAGAGATAATATTTTGATTTAGCCTCTGGCACATGTACAGTCTTGTATAAATATGTGATGAAATGGTCTCGACTTTCTCTTCTGTATTAAGAGCCATTTCATAAATGTAAATTTCGTGATTCATTCAGTCAACATTCTAAATGAACAAAACATGCATTATCTGAATGACATCACTGCTTACTAAAAGCGTACAGTACTATACTCATTTTTTTCGTGTATATGCCATTTCAAATGCTAGCTATGTATTTTGGGGTGGGCTGGAAAACACATGCATCGTTATATGTTTAGTATTGCTTAGTATTTAGTAATGATGGACATTATATGTGGAGTGGGTGTTGTGAATGTATCTAGGACCCAAATTAGATATTCACGATTTATGCCCTTATGTGGTTATAACAAATCGTATCCTTATAAAGGCATAAGAATCATATCCATATTAAGTCATAGCCAATGCAGTCCAAATACGGCAAGGCGACTCCCATAGACTCCTAGAAAGTACAACGCGTTCTTAAACAAACCAAGCCTCCAGCAGCCCGGAAATTCCCCCTGCTTCTGTTTTGATTTGTCATAGAACTCCTGAGAGTCCTGAAAGAACTGCCAGTTCTTAGTCACATCTTATGTCCAACCTTACGTCAAACTCGGCACCTTCCAGGTATAAATATACCAACATCTGCCTTAAGCAACACACAGTGGTTTGGAGCAGAATCGGCTATCTACTTGCCCGACGCCCTGCTGATGCGAGTGCCGCAGAAATCCGACCCTCCCTGCTGACGCACTGAGAGAGACGCTGTCTTTTCTCCTGCTGAGGAAATCCAGCTCCAGTGTTTCCCTGATACCCTCGAGCGTTACTGGCAGATCGAGTCCTGAGAGAGAGATACAAGACCTCCTTCATTCTATACCCAAGGTAAGGAGCTGATTAGACCCATAGAGAATTCTTCATTCAGATTCTTAGCAAAAACTGTAAACTCATCTACTCCTTCCCTGTACTAGGCTTAGGTTAGGTACACTGGGGTAGGCGTATCTTAGAAACACCAGTTGACTGCGCTTAAGTCATTATTTTATCGTTGTATGTATTTTATCCATTTTAAGTATCTTATGGCTTAGAAACCATATAAATGCTTTTACAGTATTATTTCATAATACTCCTTTTACTGTACGCACTTTACTTTATTACAAGTATTGCAATTTTGGCAATTCATTACTCTTGCTTGAGAAAGAAGACTGCTCAATAAATAACCCTTTTATTGAAAACGCCCGTCTCTCTATTTCTCTGCATCTCTGGTGAAACGAAGCATGCACGATTGACTGTGTAAAATAGCTATCTATTGTTTCAGCGACTCTGAAGATATATTCCTTATTGCAGGGGGAACAAAGTTGTCATGTGATATGGTTGTCAGAAGCTAATCCCTTCTTGTCTATTCAGCAAAGCTAAACACCTTCTTGTTTACTCGAGAAAGTTTCTAGTGACCTATGACTAGCTGGCACACACAATTAAGTCTAACATATTCAATAAAGACCTAGTTGACCTCAGTCCTACGTCTAAACTATCATTTATGTTATTCCAATGTGCAGAGCCTATTGGGAATATAGGAACTACACTACAAGATGCTCACTCAGAGCACCCTAAACGTGTTTGGCAGTTGTGGTGTTAGACACTGGTGTTGCACACCTTTCTATGCAATCCATTTTGCATTTCTTCCTTTGTGTTTTCACAGTGCCATCTGGGCCGCCCAAGAATTTAATGCTATAAGTATAGCTGGTTAAGTTTTTGTGTGGCCAAATTATATAAGGAGTATGATATATATATAAATATATTTTTGCATGTTTTATATACAGCAGTGTGACTTATCATCTTGGCCCTGAAGAATGCCCTAAACATTACAGTCATACATGGCAGAAACATGTTGACCTAATACAGGGTAAACATCCACATCCCTATTTCACTATGCTTTTAACCTCTATCCTTTAGGGCATAGGAATAATGTTTTTTGCCTTTATTGAGATAGTTTTAAAACACTTTTTTCTTTAGCACTCTGCCCCATAGATACTAGTACTTTTTGTGCTATCGAACAACCTTGCTCCTTTCCCACAGAAAAGTCATAGCCCACACTGGGTACCTGGTGGTCCCAGTGTGCGGGGGGACCCTATGATTAAGCATGTCACCCCAGGGTGAGTGAGGGTTCACGTCCAAACATAAGTAGTGTCCCACATTCACCTACATATTTTCATCTTTTTACCTTGTACACAGTGTCAGTTGAGATTTATTTGGAACAGTACGTTTTAAATTGGGTAGTGTATGCTCCATTGTGACCCTTTGGGTGAGATTTATAATCCTTGTTATACAGCATTCTTTACTCCTCACAGAGTTCTTTACAGGTCCAGTAGTGTACTGTCTTGGAATGGTCAAAGGTCCAATAATTATATCTAGTTGTGCATTTGAAGTGGGGGGGACTTTAAAGCAGACTCTTGAAGTGCACAGGTTCCCCGATCCAGACCCGGAGGGAGCAGCAACACCCGTGCAAGCAAGACAGAATGACTTTTAAGGGCGGTGCCGGCTACTTTCGCCCATTGAGGCTTCCCCGAGGACTGCTCCATTACGGCCGCTTATCACAGCACTGCCCTTGTAGTTCCTGGCGCATAGAGCACGAAATCAATCCTCAAGAACTGACTAAGAAGTGTATTCTATGCTTGATTGGCACACCTGATCTGAAGATCCTTTGTACCCGGACTGAGTTGGAATTATCACCAGTCGTGGGGGATTACCCTTCCTTTCCATTTGGATTCGGCCCGGAAGATTTGGAGTGCATTTCACTCCAATGAAACACTTGTCGGCTGGCGCAATAAACATTATTGCTGCACCTACCAACCGTCCTTCGTTGTTGTTGTGAAATCAAGACCGAAGAATTTATTACAATTCTGTATTAGTTTGTGTGTGCTAAGGTCTTTCTCCCCTTTCTTCTCAGCCTTGGCTCCAGACTCAGTAGGCACTTTATGTGGAAAACAGGACACTGCCTATTCAGGTGTAACATATAGTAACTCCCTGGTAACCAGGTTTAGTTAGGTCGCTCTACTAAATTTAGGGGTAGTAGTCCAACAACTAACTAAATTGACAAGGGTGCTTCAAAGGGAGAGGGAAGGGGTGGTTACCTGACAGCCCCAATAGTCCACACACAAGTAAGGACCCTATAAAGTCAAATTTTTGGTCCTCCCTGAGCACCTGTATTGTAAATTCAAAGTCAGAATTGTATCAAAACATAAACAATTCACAAATCCATAATAGGCACAGACATGTGAAATAGTTCAATTAGTAGTCTTAATCTACATAACAAACATTAAATTGTGATATATCACAATGTAATGTTTGTTATGTAGATTAAGGCAAAAATGTGCCTATTCAGGTGTAGCTCCTCCTCTGTTCCTGCTCAGGAAGTGCTAGAGAATGCAGAATACTTCTGTGTCACAGCCGCTCTTCTTGTGTTTGTGGCTTTCTAGACGGAAAGCACAAAGTGTGGCTGTCACCCACCCCAGGCATGTATTGGAGACATGCTGCAAGACAAACAGGGCCATAGGTTTGTGTTTGAAAAGAAGGTCAAACAAATGGGAGGAGGAAGGCAAAAAGTTTAGGGGGACCCTTCAGAGATGGCTGTTTTCCAAAAATAACTCTCTCAGCTTTCCTACCTATCTAAACCACTAGAGACATCTTCTTACAAATAATTGCACGAATATGTGGAAAATATTGACATCCTAGACCTGATTCTGTTAGGTTTTTATTCAGCAGGTAAAGGTTGCAGCCATGGATGAGCTCTGTGGCCAATGAAATTATAGTGTTTCGGTGTTATTGGGTGTATTAACAACATTTAAGAGCACTGATCACCAAATTTTACCATTTAAGCCTGTGGATCTCAGCGTCCAGGTCACTGCACCTGAATGATTACAAGTTTTTCCAAGTTTGAGGGTCCAATATTTGATACTTCCACCCTATCCTTCATCGCCCCATCTTCTAATCAGTATTCAATCGTCACCACCTATTTTAACTTGTATGCCTCTACTGGGGAGCATCTTTTTCATTCTTTCCATTACGCTTTCTTAAAAATGCCAATAGCATGCAAATAATGTTTACAGTGACTCAATAACTTTTTTTTCTACCACTAGATTTTATAACTACCTATCGTAGTAGTCATGTATACACCTAGACGTGCCTCAGTGAGCTAAAACAGAGATACTGTTACTCTTTCCTACCACCGAGTTACAACACACGCTTTTATAGTTTCCCTGCCTTGGTAATCGTTCCAGGTATGCCACATGTGAGAAATATTTAGGCGTCAAATAGTCTCAGAGCTGAATATTTTCTACCACGTTAACTCATGCTGTTTCAACTTCGAATACCGAAAACAATCTACTTTTCTTTTTCTAAGAGACTTTTAATTTAAATTGCATTTGAACTTTACCTTGTTGACTGTTGCTTTGCTGTTTACCTGGATAGGTCAGCAGCTTCACTACACAGATGGCAGTTCATACAGGATGCGGTCATTAGACTGATGACGTTTCTGTGCAGATGCATCTTACACCTCCTGGTCTGGTCCCACTGTATTAACTGACCATTCGACAGTGAATGATTTATGTGCCCCGTACATAAATCAATTGATAGTGGCACCTGCAACTATAATGTCCTTTTAAAAGGCACCGTCCGTCGTTCCCCCTCGGGTCAACCGAACCATTCCTCTTGTCCGACGTCCCTAAATCCATTAGTGTATAAAGTGGGAGGGGGACATTTTTGGTTGCTGCCTCAGTCCAGAGGATTTGCATCCCCACGACCCCACCATTATGCCAAGAACCACCTCAGTTAAAAGTCAGGGAAGGTTTGTGTATTCTGGTGTCGCTGGACACCTTGTGAAATGTGTTTGCGATTATCCTGTCAGCGTCAAAATTACGCCGGGGTACAATAATGCTATCAAGAATACAAACACAGTATGGAATAAATGGAACGAGTTCAGAGGTAATCCATGTACGGCCCCAGGGTCCGATAGGAGGGCGAGGGAGGAAATATACAAGCAAACCAACTGAAGGGGGAATGCGATGCGACATACCGGGGGTGACATGATGAGAATGTCAGGATTGCTATAAAAGTAACCAGGAGAGGTGGGAAATATTGTGTTGTAAACATGGCGATGACATATGTGTTATGTGTCTTCAAATAAAAAGATTTTTTTTTTTTTAAAAATACAAACACAAACGTGTTGTTATTTTCTCTATTGTATTCATTCGTATCATTTTAATCATATCTAACTCTTCTAAATAGTCTAAGATGAATTATTTAAAACCCAGTTGGTTACCTTGAATAATGACAGCTACAAAATTATTGCTTCAACTAAATATAAAATATATCGCTCAGATTCCTATCAGTAACTCAAATAAAGACACTGTGGGCAAGGATAAATAGCTTTTAGAAGATGTTACAGTCTGAGATACATCTGTTACAAAACAAAGGGCTAATCATAATGGCATTCAATTAGCTTTCGAAAGAAACATGCAAAATTATTTCCTCATAGTTACAGTACCGAATTTAAAAATCTCGTCCGAATTCTCACACGAGATTGAAAAACAGCTGTCCTAAACTAACACTTCATTTGTGTATGCTGAGGGAATGTCCTCGTTGACCTGGATTCAGAGGATCATAATGCATATGTGCATTACAGTTTGTATGAAATCGCAGTGAATGGGTTCTAATAATCTCCAGCTGTTGGAGTGAGATGAAGCTATTCACGAGGAAGCAAACGAATAAATTACAGCTGTGTGAGAAACTGAATAACTATAAGAAAACTGAACTAAATACAAAGTCATGATTTGAAGTAATTGTTAGAGTTACTCTTAAAGTGCATCACATTCATCATTTTTACCAGAACGACGCACAGATCGCCCCTTTCGATCTTTCCCTTTTGTGTCCTGTAAAGATCACTCCAAAAGGTGGTAGAAGAATAAATCCAAGTAGTATTTATTAAGAAGGTCCTTAACACCTCAGCCTGCTTACACAGCTTCACTACATTCAACAGCTGACGTCTTGAATGTCAACATTCCAGACAAGAAGTCATGACACCAACAATATGTCACTTGGAACATTAAGTGTACAGTATTCTACTTGATGTCTTATAATGGCTTGGATCAGTAAGTACAGCATACTACATATCTTCCCCCCAATAGTAAAAAAAACACATAACAAGAACCAGAAAAATGAGTGTACAACTAACGCACAATAATATTTCTACATGTGATCGATGCTTAATATAATACACAATCACGCAATATTTAGGCTTGGTAGGATGTCTAGTACCAACTTGCCGCAAGTTTTAATTTTCAAGTTTATTTTATTTAGCAGAGTTACTTAAAACCATTGCTACAAAATATCTCATTACAAGTTAAAAATTAAAGCTGATTAAAAGTTGTTTGCTTCACTACGACATTTCAAAGATAGGGGTTCCTCATTGTCGTTCTCTTTACGATCAGCGGAGGGATGTTGGCAATGGAGATAAGCGACCCTGCTTAAATTCCAAACCCTGTGGTCTTCTGTTCTGACAGCATTTTTAAAAACCTTAATCACTCTCCTAGGCAACAGGTATTTAGACCCATGAGTAGTAGTACCCTTGCGAGGAGATTTAATCCTAACTAAGCCACTTTGTTAATGATTGGTTCTTTTGCTGTTTTCCTAAATTCAAAACACTTTTTGTTAACACATTCTTTTCATTTCTTTTTTAAATTTCTCTAGGTCATTTTCAAAGTGCTTCAAGTCGTGAGATTTGTTCAGGATTCAAGAGGGACACAACATCGTAGATGCCTTCCTTTTGCGAAATAATTCAAAAGGGGTTCTACCCATCATGGAATGTGGGGTGAATCTGTAGCTCTTAACTGTGTTTAGAACCTCAGCTTGCCAGCACTTTTGGTAAGACACAGCACACTGGATGGTTTCTTTGCAAACACAAGGAGATGATGAACGGAGTGCTGAAACTTTTCAAACACTCACCCCCAGTCACAGATCTGGGTTGAATCCATCATCATTCTTTAGGTCACTTTGCCCCCCAGTTCAGACATAGCTATATGCAAATTAGCCCTGACCCTGTGCCTCATGGGAACAGTCCAGCCCTAACTGCCAAGCCATGTCTTACCTGGGCCGGAAACAAGAACCCTGGGACCAGTTTTGGGCTAACAGCCTTCATCAGCTAGGCTAGCTTGAATCCAGTAGCAAAGTAAGAAAGGGACCCACGTCTGGGCATACCCTGACAACTTAGGGGTAAAACAAAGCAAACACAAGGAGATGATGGACGGAATGCTGAAACTTTTCAAACACTGACCCCCAGTTACAGATCTGGGTTGAATCCATCATCATTCTTTAGCTCATTTTGCCACCCCAGTTCATACATAGCAAATCAGCCTTGACCCTGTGCCTCATGGGAACAGTCCAGCCCGAACTGCCAGCCATGTCTTCCCTGCACCGGAAACAAGCATCCTGGGACCGATTTCGGGCTAATAGCCCACATTAACCAGGCTAGCTTGAATCCAGTAGCAAAGTGAGCAAAGGACCCACGCCTGGGCATACCCTGCCATCTTAGGGCACATTAAAGCAAACACAAGGAGATGATGGATGTAGTGCTGAAACTTTTCAAACACTCACCCCCAGTCACAGATATCGGTTGAATCCATTATCATTCTTTAGCTCACTTTTCCACCCCAGTTCAGACATAGCTATGTGCAAATCAGCCTTGATCCTGTGCCTCATGGGAACAGTTCAGCCCGAACTGCCAAGCCATGTCTTCCCTGGACTGGAAACAAGCATCTTGGTACCGGTTTCAGGCTAACAGCCCTCATCAGCCAGGCTGGCTTGAATCCAGTAGCAAAGTGAGCAAGGACCCACGTCTGGGCATACCCTGACAACTTAGGGCGAACAAAGCAAACACCAGGAGATGCTGGACGGAGTGCTGAAACTTTTCACACACTCACCCCCAGTCACAGATCTGGGTTGAATCCATCATCATTCTTTAGCTCACTTTGCCACCCCAGTTCATACATAGCAAATCAGCCTTGGCCCTGTGCCTCATGGGAACAGTCCAGCCCGAACTGCCAAGTCATGTCTTCCCTGCACCGGAAACAAGCATCCTGGGACCGATTTAGGGCTAATAGCCCACATTATACAGTCTAGCTTGAATCCAGTAGCAAAGTGAGCAAAAGACCCACGCCTGCGCATACTCTGCCAACTTAGGGCGAACAAAGCAAACACCAGGAGATGCTGGACGGAGTGCTGAAACTTTTCACACACTCACCCCCAGTCACAGATCTGGGTTGAATCCATCGCCATTCTTTAGGTTACTTTGTCACCCCAGTTCAGACATAGCTATATGTAAATCAGCCTTGACCCTGTGCCTCATGGGAACAGTTCAGCCCTAACTGCAAAGCCATGTCTTCCCTGGACCGGAAACAAGCATCCTGGGACGGGTTTCGGCCTAAGAACCCTCATCAGCCAGGCTAGCTTGAATCGAGTAGCAAAGCTGGTTTCTTTGAGCGCCCTGTTGAATCTTTCAACAACTCCATTCACTTCTGGGTGGAGTAATGCAGACCTTTTGTGATTGATACCTTTATCAGACAAGTACATGTCCATTTCCTTTGACATGAATTGAACCCCATTTCCCGATAACACAGTGTTCTGGAGACCCTTTCCCACAAAAATATCCTCTAAGAACATTATCACCTCTCTTGTCTCTGCAGAGTTGCTAACTTTGAATTCAGGCCACCTAGAGTAAACATCTATAAGTACTATAATGTATTTGTCTGTGCTAGTATGCTTGATTGGACCAAGGATGTCTATCACAACTTCTTCCCACGCCAGTTTGGGCAGCTCCCTTAAGGTCATGGGTTGAACTCTCGGTTTGAGAATCTTGGCACAGTTGTTGCATTCAACACATACTCTCACAGACCTCTCAATACAGATGTCCATCCCTAGCCACCAGTATGTTTGCCTTAGTATTTCTTTCGTCTTATAGATACCCGGGTGACTCTAGTGGGCAACTTCAATCAATTTGTTCCTTAAGCTGGTTGGAGGGACCAACATGGTTCCCCTCAACAAGATGTCATTCTGGCATGATAGCTCATCTTTTACACAATAAAATCCCGCTAGAGCATCATTTACCCTGTCTTGTTTGTCCAATTGTTTTTGATGCAACTCAGAACAGACTATAGCTTTTCATCCTTCGAAAGTTCATTGATCCAAACATTTTCTTTTATTATGCTGTCATTGATACTGCAGACAGCATATTAATCAAATTCACTAGAATCATCTTCAAAGAATGTGACTTTATCATCTTCTCTCATGATCAAGGGAGAGCAACAGTCCGCTATATTGTTTTTAGTACCTGGGACGTACTCTACGCGAAAGTTAAATTCTTGAAGGACGACCAACCATTTGCGTATCCTGGAAGATATGTTGTCTAAGCCCTTCTTTTCAAATATCTCTTTAAGTGGCTTATGGTCTGTCTAATTTTAAAATTGCTTCCCCACAAGAATTTACAAAGTTTCATCACGGCTCAAAATACTCCCAAGGCTTCCTTTTCCACAACGGAATAATTGGATTCTGCCCCTCTCAAACAGCTGGATAAAAATAAGATTGTTACCTCCACTCCACTTTAATGTCAGGTTTATGCAATACTACTTTGTTGAACAAGTGCTTATCATAGACCACTTTAGGAATTAAAGTGATTTTAGCACCTGAGTCAAACAGCATTGGTACTGGAATATTCTCAATAAACACTATATCGAAAGGACCGGCAATAGTGTGTTCACAAGATTTAGCTATTGAGATCACATCAGAAAGAGATGGATTATCTTTATCCCAACATGCTTCTTTTACTTTGTCTCAGGTAAAGCTTAACATAAATTGGTCTCTTAACCTTTCCTCGTTATAAGCCCCAAAATTACATGTAGAGGCTAGTTTTCTCAATTCTGTAACATATTCTTCTGCATTCTCAACTGATCTTTGCATGTGCTTGCCAAAACTCTTGGCAAGAAATACAGATCAAGTTTCTTAAGACAAATCTCATAATCACTTAGATTGTCAGAATCTTGAGGAGGTAATTCTGGACGGTGTTGAAATATTTCTTGTCCTTCTGGACCTAGGCTGTGCATTAGAAGTGACATTTTTCTTTCTGCACTGTGACAAACACCGCATACAGGCAAATAATGTGAAAACAAATTTTTCTATTTTTTCCAAGGCATTGGTGGTTCGCCAGGAAAAGACAAGAAAAATGGAAGAGAAGTAGCATTCTGCATTTTGATTCTAAACACAGATGTAACAGTATATAGTAAACGATCTAAAAGGATGACAAGGGTTATATTTGTTATTAATGTAGTGTTACAATAATTTCAAACTACAAATTGGAAAAGAGAGATTCCTGTACAGAAAAAGTTAATAAAAGAGTGTGTTTGTCACTGACATGGACAAGCTAGCTGCAAAGGAAAAAAAACGCAGGTCCCCTTCTGCTGCTGCTGCTTTTGCTCCCAGCCTTGTTATTTTGTTTCTTATTTGTGGTGTCTGTATCACCGTACTTCCTTATATTGCATAGCCTTTGTCTCTGCCACTATGTAACTTTTGTTTTGCATCCTTGTTATTGTACTGATCATTACTTTTTTTCGTTTTATTGCTCTATCTCTTAGCCTGTGATTGTTGTTTTCTGACATGGTGTTTTCCCACCCCCACTCCCCTGCTGCAGTTAATTTTGGGGTCATTTTATGCCCGCTTCCTCCTGCTTTTCACCTCCTGTAAATGATGCCCACTACCCAGGACCTAGTTAATGGAGGCTGCAGCCGAATACCACAAGTGCGCCACCAGTGCACCAAATTCAAGCCCGTCCACACCTAGACCAAGTCCAGCATCAGGAAACTTGGAACTCCTATTACCCGAAGCTTCACCATCACGAGCCCTGGAATCCTCTACAACAGCTGCTGCCCACCTCACTATGATTCACTGCTGGACCGTTCATGTGCCTGCGCTGCCGCTACACCTGCTGCACCAGAGTAAATGCAGGTACAGCTACCACTGCTATGCCAACCATAACCACCTCAGACATCTCCACTGCCTCCTGTTCAATTCAACATCTCTCCACAAGCATGCCACCGAGATTTGGGACACCATCCCCCTCTCCCCCCTACATAATCTTACCTGGCTCAACCCTGCATCTGCACCCAACATTGCCTCAGCAATCTTAACGGCTACAAGATCAGACACCGAGACCACATCAACAAACACAGACCTAGAATTGCCATCATCCACAAGGAAATTGTCCTCAGCACAAATATCTCAGATTATGTCACCCCCATCAAGGAACATCTCACCAACCAACTCTACACCAACAGCAAAACCACCATCAGAGGCACCCTCGCCTACAGACCTACAAGACCCTACCCCAGATTCTGTGACACCATTCTTGATTTTATCACCCCACTCCTCATTGACTCCAACCACAACATCTCCCTCGGAGACGTCAACTTTCCCTTCGACGACCCTGATTAATCCAACACTGCCAACTTTCTTGAAAGCATGATCACCTGTGGCATCATTCAACTAGTCACCAAACATATGCACATCGCAGGGCACACACTTGACCCTCATCTTCGCAGCTAGCAACAGATTCAAGTACGGCCACATCACCGAACTCACCTGGACAGACCACACAAACATCCACTGCACCATCACTGGTTCCCCATCACCACCACCAAATCTCCTGTCACCATTCACTGAAGCTGGAGCAAAGTTTCAGAGAGCCAGTGGATTGACGCCCTCAAGTCCTTCCACCTGAACTCCTCAACCAAACTAGAACAGGCTGTCAAGAACCTCTCAACTGGATCATTGACTGCACCATTAGTGTTACCCCCATCAAGCCTGCAAAACTCGAGAGACTCCAAACAGGCCAGCTGGTACACCACAAAACTAAGAGCTACAAAATGCAACTGCAAGCAATTAGAGACAAAGTGGCATACCAGTAAGGACACCACAGACAGGAACACCTGCAAAACAGCGCTCAACCGTTACCATCAACCTCTGAGAAGGTCGAAAAGGAATGTCCTTGCCCACCACATTGATGCCAGCTAGTTTTCTACACCCTTCGAGAAAGTCTTCACCCCTTCCCAGAAACTCGGTGACACATTCGCAGATTTCTTCCACGACAAGATCTCTGACATCTACATAAACTTCTAACACCAACCCACTGCCATCAACATCTTTAGCCTCATTGATCAAGCAGATGCAAACCCCTACCAGCGGGTAACCACCAGGGACCAGCTCACCACTCAAAACACCACTACCATCACAAACTCCTTCCACTCAGGGCCACCCACGGACCCCTGTCCTCACCACATATTAAACCTGGGAAGGAAGTCAATCAGCAACAAACTGACACCATCCTCAACACTGCCATCACCACGGCCACCTTCCTCAGATGAATGGAAACATGCTGAAGTCAAAGCCCTCCTCAAGAAACCATCTGCTGATCCCAGAAAACTCAAGAACTTCCATCCCATCTCTCTGATCCCTTTCCCTGTCACAGTCCTTGAAAAACCATCAATAACCAACTCACGGAACACCTGGAAAACTGCAATCTACTTCACATCTCCCACTCGGAATCCTGCACCAAACACAGCACTGAAAAGGCCCTCTTCATAGCCAACAACGACATCAGAACCCACCTTGACTGAGGAGAAACAGTGGTCCTGATCCTCCTCAACCTCTCAGCAGCCTTCTTTCAACATTTAGAGATAGTTTTGTTTAACAAACAGAGAAAAAAAAAATTGCTACCAGGTTCATGGTTAGTGCCATTTCAGATATAAGTGCCAGAGGTTATATTTTGTCTCATTAGTGGTATTATGACCTAAGGGCAGTATTATTAATGTAAATGTGACATGGAGTACCGCTTTGTGGTTGTGAACATTGTGAGAAATTGGGTTGTTGGTTGACTGGGGTGAGAGCCCTGGGCAAATAACAGCCACAATCCTTTGCAGGGTGAGCCAGAAAAAGTCACTGATTTAACCTCTGCTTAACCCTAGGTAGAGTTGTCCAAGAAGCAGTCACTCAGAGGCAATGTGTAAAACATTTTTGCAGAATACAACAGTAACAATGTAAAAACACTACACAAGAAAAACCCAAAACCAATTTCGAAAAATAGAGTACATTTTAGTAAATTATTTCACACCAAAACGACAAAAATTCAATCATTAGAACTAGTATGAATCTTGAAATTTCAAGGCAAACACTAGCACCTAAAAGATCAAAGTGCCAACCACGGGCATGTAGCTGGGTGATGCACAATCAAAGTAAGAAAATATGGCCAACCAGGATAGAATACAAGTACAATACAAGAAGTGGATTGGGGTTGGTCCTCGCTTACCTTTGGACTTAGAAAATGTCGGAGAAGTTAAAGTTCAGCAGGGCAAGGCTGCAGGTAGTGACCGAGAAGAGAGCTTCATTGTCAGATGGCTTTGGGTTGAAGCCGCAGTGAAGAGTTTGATGTTCAGACTTAGTCACCGTAATGGAAGTCGAAAAAAATTCAGCTGGACGAGTCAGAAGGCAGCAGCTGAAGACAACTCAACAAGTTTGAATATCGCGTTGGCGAAGGACTGCTGTAACGAATTTGCTGCTGTGTAGAACAAGGTAGCAGGAGAAGCCGCAAAGTCAAACTGACTGGTGATGCATCTCAGGTCAATAGGTGAGCCGGTTGGTCCCGGTCTCCCCCTGGTTCTCTGAGCACTTTTTGGCTAAATTGTGTCTAAGTTCTCAGTTTTAGAAAATGGCCATCTGGATACATTAGCACAATGACTAAATGTCTGGATCTGGTGGAACACCTCTTGAGGGTTCAGGACTCACTCAGGCTAGATTCAGGTCCACATTAAAGATGGTGGGAGCCTGTTATGTCTACGTGTCTCTGAACAGGAGGTTAGCAAACCAGTCCTTGGAGTCACTTCTGATAGTCCTGAGTGTAGGTGCAGATGCAGGGCTCAACAGCATGGCTGGCCTTTGAGGGTTAAAGGCATGCTCCAGGCAGCAGGACAGTCCTTCCAGATAAAGCAGCAGTCTGACAGAGTGCACAGCAGGTCATAGCATCAGTCAGTTCTCAGACAGTCCTTCCACAGGTCTGGTAGTAAACTGAAGAGTGGGTCTGAAGATACTATTTTAATATCCTGCTGCTGTTCCTCTGAAAGGTGGGAGAGTCTTCTAGAAATGTTCTATGAAATTTATGGAATTTGCTGACTACTCTGCCCTGGCTCCAAACTGGCTGCAGAAACAATACAGGTTTGTTTTTGTGTTTTTGTGTGGAGGCAGAGCACAAGCTATTAAAGTGTAGGTGGAACTGAGCTGAGCTCCGTCCCCTACCCTATCAGCTGATGGGCCATTCAGGCATAACTAAGTCCTCTATTGTGTGAATATCTAAGAGGATTTCACAAAGTCGAACTGTCAGTTACACACAGGCATGTGAACCAGGCCAGGCTATAGTGAGATAGGGGTAAGGGCAGGAAAATGGCAACTTTCTAAAAGTGATAATTACAAAATTGTAATGAAAAATCTGACTTTCCCATTAAAGAGGGTTTATAATTATAATTTGATGGGTATCAAGCATGACAAATCAAACTCTTCTTAATAAGGAATTATAGCTTATTAAATGTAATATGGAAACCCCACTGTTATTCTATGGGAGGGGAAGGCCTCACAGTAGGAAAAAAATATTTAGGGAGTATTTTTTCTCATAGGACAAGTACAACTTAGCGTACATGTCCAACCTTTTAATTTCACAGCATTCTGCCCTATGGACCTAGGTTCTACATTAGGAGGACTTTTATGTAATAAATGGGGGGGGGGTTAAGGATTGGCAAAGGAATTTAAATGCCAAGTGTATATGGCATTGTGATAATGCATTCAGACTATAATGGCAAGGTTTTGAGATGTTTTAAAGTGCTACTTAAGTGGGTGGCGCAATTTGTGCTGCAGGCCCAGTGGAAGTATTTAATTTACTGGCCCTGAATACATGGTATACCATTCTACAAGGGACTTATAAGAAAATCAATTATGCCATTTAGGTATATACCAGTTAAGCCATGTTAAGGGGAGTAAGCACAAGCACTTTAGCACTTGTTAGCAGAGGTAAAGTGCAGAGAGTACTGAGGCCAATAGAAGCAAAAGTCCAGCAAAAATTGGAGGTTAGTAAGGAAAAGGTTTGGGGGAAAACCACCCTAAGACTGACAGTTCTAACAAGCATGAAATTCAGACGAACTTTGTGCCCACGTATATATATTTTTTTCATAATACCAAAACCATCATACGATTGTTCTTGTGTTGCATTATACTTACAGAAATGTTGGGCCCAATTCACAAAAGGCATTTTGGAGTATGTAAAGTAGTACTCTTGAAATGCTACGTTACGCACTACAACATGTAACTCACAAACATACAACAGCGTTTAATGCCTCCTTCTTTTCTCTCTTTCCTACACTGAGATGGCCGCCCTGGTGGCAGAGATCTCATCACCAAATAGGATGGTAGAGGAGACGTCATTGCGCATGCTATGAGTCACTTGCAGGACTGAAGCTATACATACGCAAGCAATCAAACAAGCAGACATTCAGACATATGGTCAGAGAGGTAGATAGATAATTAGATAGATAGATAGATAGATAGATACATAGATAGATAGATAGATAGATAGATAGATAGATAGATAGATAGATAGATAGATAGATAGATAGATAGATAGATAGATAGATAGATAGATAGATAGATAGATAGATAGATAGATAGATAATGAGTACCTTTGTCAAAACGAAAGTTACAGAATGAAAGAGGGAGCATGCAAGGACAGACAGATGTGAATGAAGATTGGATTCTATAGTGCTTAAATCGCAGTCTTAAACCCCCTTTGGAAACACTGAATATCAGCTTTGGGATTTTCAGTTAGTGACATTCCAGAAGTACTTATTTCCATAAATAGAGCCAGTAAGTACTATAAATAAATCTGTTGTCTATCCAACCGAACACAGGCAAAATCCACCAGAAACTTCCATTAGCATTCAGTTTAAAAGAATGATTTGTAACGTAAATGCATTATCAGAGCCATTAAAGTGCAAATTATATTTGGGTTTGGAAATGAAATGTACTGAAAACGCGCATTATCACATTTCAACAGAGTGCAACATTGTGTTTAAAGAATATGTCCTGCCGCCTTTTCCTTTTTATCGAGAGGCTAAAGTATTTCCTTGGTGTAAGGTTTGATGCTGTCCCATATAAATCTAATTTCCTTCGAGATAAACATAAGTATAACACCAAATATGAATAATGTTTAGTTTCTCTATTTAGACGAAAATTTAACTGCACCACATGTACTCTTTCAAACTTTCAAATTTTGAATATCTGTGTGTTTTCGCCGACAGTGACTATTACTGCAGATATGAAGTAAACACAGTGTGACACTATAACATATATTTACACCGATGAGAAAAGCCGTACCAATAGGAATATCGCAACAAATTAGGTTACTCTTCTAAGTGATGTCAAAGACCACTATGAACAACTGATATACCACGTGACACCATTGGCTTAACAGGCATATCAATATTAATCAAACATCAGCAAAGAAAGACATCGCTTAAACCTTGCAGAAGTGAGAAATGTTCTTGCTTTTGCAATTTAAAACAATTCCCAAATATTTAGAAGTTGTAAATGTCATGGTGAAATTTAATGCAAAAAGAACAAATGATAGACAGAATGCTGATCAATGTCCTACATACACCCCAGTACAGAGAGCTGGGCCTAAATCCATCGTTGTTTTTTTGCTCCCCATGCCATTGCAGTTTAAACCCAGGCATATGCAAATGAGTCTTGAACCTGTCCCCCGTGGGAACAGTCCAGCACGAACTGCCAGGCTAGGTCCTCCCTGGACTAGAAAAAAGTATCCTAGGACCAGTTTTGGGGTGTCACCCCGCATCAGCAAGGCTAACTTGACTCCAGTGTTGTGGGGAGAATGGGACCAATATTTCTTTTGTAAAGGTGAAATTAAAAGCATGTTTCGCGGGGGGCGTGGCTTAACGCCCGGCGGAGATGGCGGCGTTCATGTGAGTGCTCCGTGGTCGCTGGGGTGAACGAGCGGTTCACGGATTCGTTTTTCACCGGAGACGACGGACAGAACCCTCCGAGGGGTCCAGGAATGCTCCGACGCCCATTTCGCCGCTTCTGGAGACTGCCTTCTTCACTTTTGCTGAAATTCCTTCAGATGCGGTGTCATGACGGCCACGACCGCCATTTTGTGGCTCTGAGGCGGATTTCCCGAGTGGCGCTCCTCTCTTCCCGACGGCAGCGATTATAAATGCATGCTTTTTCCTCCCTCAAACAAGGTTGGCCCTAATTTCTTCATGCAATGCCTTCACTGACTGTTATGCTTTTATCATTTCCACAATAAGCGGTTCTATGGTGTTTTTCAACTCAGCAGCCATCTTAAACTGTGTTTTACTTTATGAGGATTTAATATTCTGACCAGCTGAACATGATGCCCAGCCTTCCTTTCTTCGTATAAAGCTGGCTATCGCTTCCTTTTCATATGTTTTTGTGATTATCGCCTCACGTCCTCATGATATCGCCAGGTTTGCCTTTTTCAAGTTTGGGTGACCACTGTATATTTCTCTAACATTCCTCTTCATGGTTTTTTTTCCTATGTGCTCCTGCAGCCCTCACTCTTGTTACTTGTTGCCGCTCCCACGGTTACAGAGGTACAAGTGCTAATTTTTTTTTCTCCTGTGGGGGTCTTTAACTTATGGATAGGGGCGCAACGGGTCGTGCTAATAAGACTCCACGGCGCACCTTTATCAAGAACTCTAAAGTGTTCTCTGAACTGGCTCATTTGGAAGCCTCTCAGGCATCTGTCCCAATGTCGCAGTCCAGCGTGGAACATCCTGTTCAGCCCTCAGGAAAAGCCACCACGAAAAGGCTTAAAAAGGATCCTCCTTCACCATCTAACTCCTCTTTGACCGTATCTATGGAATTGTTATTAGAGGAGATACAAGCCCTTCGTTCTTTTATGGAAGAAACCAACGCTAAGCTGCAAGTTCTAACTGATAACTGGTCGCAGATGGACGCCAGAGTTACGTAGGTGGAACACAGTGTCTCCTCTCTCCAGGAATCATCCTCCAAGGTCACACATATGCAATCACAGATCTCTTCTCCCCAGAAACAGGTTGAGGAGCTTGAAAACCGGAATAGGCGTAATAATCTACGCATCTACGGCCTGGCGGAGGGCTGCGAGGGGAGTGATCCTATTGCCTTCTTCAAATCCTTTTCTCCTAAACTCCTGCATCTACCAGAGGACACTTTGCTCAACATACAGCGAGCCCATAGGCTTGGCCGCGCTCCTTCACCTGCTTCCACTTCTTTAAGACCAAGAGGCGTCATCATGTATTTCCTGGAATATACTGACCTTCTTAAAGTCCTCTCAGAGGCCAGAGCTTCCCCCCGCCTTACATGGTCTTGATCCACCTTGTTTTTTGCGCAGGATTATGCTTAATGTACAGCTAGTTGCCGCAAGGCTTTTTTGGATATGAGGTCAGAGCTACGTTCCATTGGTGCTAGATATGGTCTCTTCCACCCTTGTTTCTTCAGAGTTACTTACAATAATAATCCTGTACGACTTCGGAGCTTCCTGAATTCCTGCCATGCACCTGACATGGACACTTCTGGTTCCTCCTCCGCTTTTCCTCCATGACTTTCCAGAGTTGCTGTTGTTTTCTTCTAGTTCAGTTGGTTCATGCTAGTTTTGTCATGCTAGTTTTGTCCTTCTACAATTCCCCTTGTTTATCCCTCCCTTGTATTCATATATGATGTTTATTCATGTACCATCCTTCTTATGTACTATTCTTTACTGTTTCGTTTTCTGATGTTTTCCTCATGTCGCCACAGAATTTGCTTTTTGTTCCGTGACGCACCCCCGGCTTGACGGTCCGCTGACAATGGACGTCCTGCCTTCTCAGGTTGGCTGTACCCCCCTCAACCTTTCGTTCGTTCTCCCTCCTGATTGTCCTTCCTCGCTTCCCTACCTTGTAAGTACACTCTCCTTCCTTGCCCAACATGTTTGCCTTTTCCCTTCTCTCCCTCTCCTTGTTCTTCTCCCTACTTAACTTTTGTTCACAGGTCTCACCTTTCTTCTATTCACTTCAGCATTTCTATCACTCCTTCTCTTCATGTATTTCTTTACTCTTTGATTGGGATTTTCTTTTTTGTTTATCTATTTGGATACACTTCATTATCATGTTCTTCACCTTTGTCTTTTGCCTTTGCTCATATTCTTCTTTTTTCTCTTTCCCCCTTTTTTTCTTTTTTCTTCTGCTTACTGTTCTACATTTTCATTTTTTTCTTTTCCTCTCGTTCATAAATCTGATTTCTCTTTGCTCAGAATATCCTAGAATATATCTATTCTTTTTTACTTCTTCTCCTTTCCTTCCTTACTTTCTTCTTCTCACTTTCTTCCTTACACTTTTCTCTCTTTTCCTATTTCTTCTCTCCTTCATTTCCGGCATCTATGATCATTTCTTTCTCTTTCGCTCATCTTTTTTCATGAGCTTTCTTTTTGAATCTACTTCTTGGTTTTATTTTCTTCTATTTTGTATATTATGTCATTGAAAATCATTACATGGAATGTTAAGGGCATTAACTCTCCAATCAAACAACAAAGAATCTTATCTCATCTAGCCAGATTGACTGTTGATATTGCATTATTGACTGTTGATATTGCATTTTTACAAGAAACTCATTTGTCGGATGCAGAATCAGTTAAACTTAAAAGAGGCCGGGTGGGTGAGGTTTACTATTCCCAGGGTGATGGCAAATGAAATGGAGTAGCTATTTTATTTTGGAAAACTCTCTCCCCTTCCCTGATTACTCAGGAATCGGATGCTGAAGGCCGATGGATACATGATAAATTGTCTCTTAAAGGTGTTCCAATTTCTTTTTTGAATGTCTATGCCCCCACAGGTGGTGACCTTGCTTTTTGGCATGACCTATCTCACCATATCACCAGATTTGTTTATGATAATTTCATCTTAGCAGGTGATTGTAACCAATCTTTTGATCCTTTCCTCGACAGGAATTCCAAAACTCCCTACATTCCAAATAAGTCCCATTAACTCTTTGCTCAAGAAATCTCCCAACACAAGCTTATTGACACCTGGCGCTTGTGCAATCCGACAGCGAGAGAATTTACTTTTTATTCCCCATGCCATCATTCCGAATCTCGGATTGATTATATTTTTGTTACTCACAATATTGCCCAGACTCTTACTAATGCCGACATTTGTCCAATTCTACTCTAGGATCATGCCCCTACTTTAGTGCATCTTGATATACTTCCTAAGCCTGTTGGACCTAAGAGGTAGCGCTTTAATGATACCCTTTTATTGGATCCCTAATTTACTGCCTCCTTTATTGAATTTTTTGACAATTTTTTTCTGTTTAATGATACTCCTTCCATCTATAAACACACCATCTGGGATGCTTTTAAATCTGCGGCCAGAGATTTTATAATTGGATAAGTGGCAAAGAAACAGAAAACTGCTCGCTAATTTACTACAGATCTTCTTCGAGATATTAAGAAATTGGAGCTCGCTTATTTTACTTCCCACTCACAAGACAGTTTAACAGCCCTGGTCAAGGCCAAAATGGAATTCAACACAAAATCCACAGAGGATGCTTCCTTATATTTATTGAAAACTAGTGCAAAGTTTTATGGAGGTAGAAATAAAGCCGGGAAGATTTTAGCCAATAACTTTAAAGTCAAGCATAACAAATTGAACATTGAATCCATCTACGACACTCAATCTACTCTTAAACACAAAGACACAGACATTCTCACTGAATTCTCAATTTTCTGTAAAACCTTGTACTCCTCTGAAACTCAACCCTCTTCTCAGTCTCTTGATCATTTCTTTTCTACCATACACAAACCTGACCATTTCCCTCTCGATCTTTCTCACTTAGAATTAGACATTTCCCAACAAGAATTACTTACGGCCCTCCAAACTCTCAAAAAAGACAAAGCTCCTGGACCGGACGGTCTTACTGTTGAATTTTTCCTCCATTTCTCAAAGCTCCTCATCCCAAAATTACATTCTCTTATGGATACCTTTGTTACCTTGGGTGCTTCCTCAGGTTCATTCTCCGACGCCCACATTTGCCTTATACCCAAGGAAGGAAAGGATGTTCACTACTGTAAAAACTATAGACCCATTTCTTTGGTCAATATTGACTACAAGATATTTGCTAAATCACTTGCAGCGCGTCTTGACCTTTTACTCCCAGATCTCTTAGGACAGGAACAATCAGGCTTCGTCAAGGGTCGATTTATCACTGACATTACTAGACTCTTGTTTAATGTCTTATCAAAATCACATAATTTACCCCACTCCCTCGCAGCAATTGCTCTAGATGGTGAGAAAGCATTTAAAAGGGTTGAGTGGACATATCTTTTTCATACCCTAAATGGTTCGGTTTTGGTCCCAAATTTATTTCATTGATTTCTTTATTGCATTCTAATCCCCGTGCGGCAGTTTGCGCCAATGACCTAGTGTCTTCCTTTTTTGATTTGGGGAGAGGCGTGCGTCAGGGCTGTCCTCTGTCCCCTTTTCTTTTTAACCTGGCTTTAGAGCCTTTTTTATCCAAACTTCGCCAAACCCCAATATTCATGGCTTTCAAGCTTTGGATTCTCAAGTTAAGCTCGCCGCATATGCTGACGATATTCTACTTTTTATCTCTAACCCCGTTGAATCCATTCCTGCCTTCCTTGCTGAAGTAAAAGATTATTCCCAGATATCTGGCTACAGGCTCAACAATGATAAATGTGAGATTCTACCCTTGATGAAGTACACCTTTAAACCTGATTTTAGCACTTCCAATTTTACATGGACCTCTTCACACATTAAATACCTTGGCCTACACATTACCCCCTCTATTTCAGGCACAGTCTCCCTTTGTTTAAATAAGTGCATTCAAAAACTATCGGATTTAACATCTAGATGGCATCCTCTTTATTTATCATGGTGAGGCCGTCTAGATACAATCAAAATGATGTTATCTCCCATAGTTCTTTACACTATTTCTAACATCCCTGTCTCTATTCCTTCTAAATTTTTCAGGAAGATTAACTCAATTTTTATATCCTTTCTTTGGAACAATAAAAAACCAAGAATGTCCTTAGCCAGGCTTATACGCCCCAAGTCAGAAGGCAGAGTTAATTTCCCAAATTTCCCAGCTTACCACAAGGCGTTTCTGTTGTGACATGCTTCCTTTTGGTTGCAAGATACAATCTCTCCTTGCCCCTTATGGGCTAAGCTTGAACGCCTTTTTCTTTCCCCTTTTCCCTTGCTGAATATCTTTCCTTCTCACGTAAACCCTCTTCTATTCCCACTCCCATTCACAAATTCACCATTAAATTACTTCTGTCTTCTTCTCCTGCTCCCCCCGCGACCGTTGCTGATTTCCTCACCTCTACCATTTGGCACAACACCTCCCTCTTAATTTGCAGCAAACCCTTTTACTGGAAGTCGTGGTGGCAAAAAGGATTAATATGGGTTTCCCAATTCTTTTCACACTCTTCTTTCATTCCCTTCCCTACCCTTCGCACCGACTATGGTTTACCTGCTTCTTTTGCTCACAAATACCTTCTTCTTAAAGAGACAGTAGTGGCAACTTACAACCGTCTCTTGCTAACTCCTCTTCCCTCTCCTCCTTCACTCACTTCCACCTCGCTACTTCATTCCTTTTTGCGCACTACTCCTAAAGCCTCCTCTATTTACAAGCACCTTCACACCAAAGATACCGTTAGACTCAAATCTAAAGTGGAAGAATGCTGGGAACACGATCTTGCCACATCTTGGCCCATTCCTTTTTGGGATAAGATCTGGAATAAGATTCGCATATCTTCTAGAGCAGCGACCTTGACACAATCCTTGTTCTTCATTCACAACTGACTTCCTTTCACGCCATTTGACCTCCATAAGCGCTTTCTAACCACTCCACACATCTGCTGGTCATGTCCCTCCCCGCAAGCAACTTTATTCCATATGCTGTTCCTATGTAAATCTGTTCACGACTTTTGGTTGCAAGTTTGGGCCAAATTAATGTAATTTTCCACACACGCATTCCTTTTTCATACACTAACGTTTTCTTGGGTAGTCTTTCTCCTTGTTGGGAAGATATTGATCTTAATACTAAGATTATTGATTTATTGTTAGCTGTTGCGTTTCAGCAGATTACAGTCAACTGGAAGAACTTCTCTAATATTTCCTTAAAAGCATGATGGTATAATGTTTGCCATAATCACAGAATGGACACTTGTTGGACCTAGAGATGCCAGGTCACATAGGGTAGCCTGGCCTAGGGTAAGACAGTCAGTTATCGGAGGCACATGTGTAAAGGTTGCACACCACCCAGCAGTAACTCAATGCACTTCCACACCAAAAAGGACACTACACCACAATATTGTATGAAAATACGTGCTGCTTTATAAAAAGAACACTCTTATTTTATCTTTATATTCTGTTGTTCATCAGTTTATCACATTATACATTTTGACCTGACGTCTTCAATCATTTCCTGTAACATCAAAAGAATCTAGTTCAACATCCACTTAACATTTCAACCTCTTGCAGAAATTTTACATAGAAACCTCTATCCCACTGTTCAGTAGCAGCACCCCCTCCTATAGCAATGATATGCACTTCCAAGAGGAAGGTTCCTGGTATCAACGTCTAAAGACCTCAGGTTTTCCAAACTAGACTAGAGTTCCCTTGTTAATCAACCTCTGACTTTTTAGATAAGGCACAGATTAGATGATATGGCATAAACAACTCGAAACAGGGCGTCATTACATCAGTTAAATTGAAGAACTTCCCCCTAGCTCACACAGAATTAGGTATGCGTCAGTTCTCTACCAAGTGCCAGGAATTTTCCCCCCACCACTGGTTTCCGTACTCTCAGTCAAGGGTCAGAAGAGATGGGGGATGTCTCTCCTCTCTGGAATCCCGCTAGGAGGAAGACTTCAGCCCCCAACAGTTCCCGTTTCACTCCTTACTTGGGTTATGTACCAAAGGCTGTTCCTAAACACTGCTCCAACACCGAGGTTCAGCTCCCCTCAGTGGGCTCCTGCACTCCCCCAGCAGCAGCCTTCCCTGAGGGCCTGGCTATTCTCAATATAAGCCAGCCCCGAGGAGTGGTCAACTCGGTCTACTCCCAAAGAGCGCTCCTCCTGGATCTCCCCTCAGGCTGCCTTCGACGATTTACCCCGCGGTGGCGCTACCGCGCATGTGCGGGGGAGAAGCGGCCTTGGGCGGAGACTGCTCCACACGTCTGACACTGGAAGTGGCTCTCCACCGGGCCTGCTCGATCCTAGGCCCCTCCTGTCAGGGAAAACAGTACCGGCTTGGAGGATGCGCAGTAGCGCGCAGCTTCCGGCTCGGTCAGCCCCTTTCTTCTCAGCCCAGTCGCGCTGCCATGACAACGCTACCGATCCCCCAGGTGTCCCGCCCACGGCGGACTCAGGACGAGCAACACAGCCACCAGAGCCCCGACTCTTCTCACCTCGTCCTCACAAGTGGGGAGGTGTATTCACTGGCTGCACTTCCAGTCACAGGTGAGAGGACACAGTTTCACGAGGGCAGTAGTCTGCTTCGCAGCCCTAGAGAACGGGGTTAGAGGTGAAGCCTCTCACTTTTGAACCCCAATCCTCTATTCTCAGCAAGACCACGCTAACCCTCCATACTGGACAAGAGGAGGCGGAGGGGGATTTCTCACTTCCGTTCCCCTCAGCAGGGATCTCCGAAGCTCCACCGTTAGCTGGGGTTAACCCCTTCACCTGACTTGAGGTAACTCCCTGTCCAGGGTCAGCAGGACGGAACTAACTTGGTTAGGTCAACAGGAATGGGGGATGGTGATCCCAATAAGGAGGCAACCCTTAAAAAGTAGTCCACCCTGTGAGGACCCTACCCCTTCCAGACCTCAGCCTTCACTCTAGCTGTTCCTCTCTGACAAGACAAAATGGCTGCATTACAGTTAACCTTATATAGGCTGGCCTCAGAAGGTCCAGAAGGGTCCAGAAGGTTCTGGAAGGCCCCTATTCTAGTCTATGGGTCCTTCCCAGGGATGACCATTATGGCAGTTAATGGCGACCATTTTGGGGGCCCCATACTTTCCAGTCAGAAAAGGCACCTAGGCCTTGGGTGAAAAACTATGAGGGCAAAAGAGCATCTAACCTTTAGGCCAACACCGTAAAAATAGTCCAGTGGACGCAAAAAGATATAAAGGGTATGAGGGGCAAAAAGGGGACAAAATAAATAATAAATTGGAGGGACTACCCAAAGGCGGACAGGTCTAACATGCGTTCCCCCCAGCTGAAAGTGGGGAGAGCTACCTAACCCCTTGGGAGTCCTCATCACTAAGGCGGAAATACCTGGAGAGACCGTCTGCATTGGCGTGGTCCACTCCAGGCTGATGTTCCACCCGGAAGTCCATTCCCTGTAGGGAGATGGACCATCTCAACAACTTGGGATTTTCCTCCTTCATCTGCATCAGCCAACGAAGGGGGCGGTGGTCGGTCTGAACCAGGAAGTGCAACTTCTTCAGAGCCCACACCACCACAAAAGCTTCCCTCTCAATTGCACTCCACTTCTGTTCCCGGGGAAGCAGTCTCCTGGATAGGAAAACTACAGGCTGATCAAGACCCTCTTCATTGAGTTGCGATAACACTGCCCCAATGCCATGTTCTGATGCATCCGTCTGGACAATGAACTCCTTGGAGAAGTCTGGGGCCCTCAGGACCGGTGCTGTACACATTGCCTGCTTCAACTTTTCAAAGGCTTGCTGACAAGCCTCTGTCCAAACTACCCGTCGAGGTTGTTTCTTTGAGGTAAGCTCTGTGAGGGGCGCTACAATAGTGCCATACCCCTTCACAAAGCGACGGTAGTAACCTGTGAGGCCCAGGAAAGCTCGGACCTCAGTCTGGGTCTTGGGGGGTTCCCAGGCCATGATTGCCTCAATCTTTGCCTGGAGGGGCTGCACTGTTCCCCTACCCACCAAGTGTCCAAGGTACACAACCGACCCCTGCCCAATCTGACATTTGCTGGCCTTGATTGTCAAGCCAGCTTGTTTCAGGGCCTGGAGAACTGCTTGCAGATGTTGCAAATGGTCCTCCCAACTGCTGCTGAAGACAGCAATGTCATCCAGGTAAGCAGCGGAGAAATCCTCCATTCCGGAGAGGACCTGATTCACCAGCCGCTGAAAAGTGGCAGGGGCATTCTTGAGCCCAAAGGGCATCACACAAAATTGGAAGTGTCCCTCAGGCGTGGAGAAGGCTGACCTTTCCTTTGCTCCATCTGTCAGGGAGATCTGCCAGTACCCTGAAGTGAGGTCAAAGGTACTCAAGTATTGGGCAGCTCCCAGCCGGTCAATTAATTCATCCGCCCTAGGGATCGGATGAGCATCAGTTTTGGTAACTGAGTTCAGTCCCCGGTAATCCACACAGAATCTCAGTTCTGGAGTGGTGCCTGGTGGAGCTGCTTTTGGCACTAAAACCACCGGACTGGACCAAGGGCTACTGGTAGGTTCTATAACTCCTAGCTCCAGCATCTTGGTAACCTCTCCATGGATGCTAGCCATCACCTTGTTGGACAGCCGGTAGGTCTTTGACTTCACTGGTGGGCTGTCCCCTGTGTCCACATCATGGGTACACAGGTGAGTCCTTCCCGGGACAAGGGAGAACAACGTAGAGTACTGTTCCAGTATCTGGCGGCAGTCCTCCCTCTGTTCAGGAGTTAGGGATGGGGAGAGAATCACTCCCTCCACCGACCCATCCTTTTCCTGAGACGAGAACAAGTCTGGGAGAGGTTCGCTATCCGCCTCCTCTCCTCCATCAGTCACCATCATTAAGATGACCTCGGGCCTCTCATGGTGGGGTTTGAGTCGGTTAGCAAGTAGCACCCGTAGGGGCTGTCGAGGGGTCTTAAGGTCCACCAGGTATGTGGCCTTACCCTTCTTTTCTAACACCTCAAAGGGGCCTGTCCAGCGATCCTGGAGGGCACTTAGCTCTCCAGGCTCCATCACCCACACTTTCTGGCCAGGCTCCAACTCCACCGGGTGAGCGTTGTGGTCATACCACTCCTTCATTACTGCCTGGCTGGCCTCCAAGTTGTCAGAAGCTTGCTTCCACAACTTTGCCATTTGGCTCCTGAAGGCCAGCATGTAGCTCACCACATACTGGGGGGGTTTCCTGGGAGACTTTTCCCATCCATCCTTCACCAGGCTGAGAGGACCGCGTACAGGGTGCCCATACAGAAGCTCAAAGGGGCTGAAGCCCACTCCCTTCTGCAGCACTTCCCTGTAGGAAAATAGCAAACAGGGTAGGAGGACGTCCCACTTCCTCCTCAGGCTTTCAGGCAGACTTCTGATCATGACCTTCAAGGTCTTGTTGAAGCTTTCTACCAGTCCATTTGACTGGGGGTGATAGGGAGTGGTGAACCGGTAGGTCACTCCACACTCCTTCCACATTGCCCGCATGTATGCTGACATAAAGTTGGTCCCCCTGTCGGACACAACTTCTTTGGGGAAACCCACTCGGGTAAAGATCCCCATCAGGGCCCTAGCCACCACAGGTGCAGTGACAGTCCTCAGAGGAATTGCCTCTGGGTACCGTGTGGCATGATCCACCAGAACCAGGATAAACCTGTGACCAGTTGTTGTTGGTGGATCCAATAGCCCCACAATGTCGATGCCCACCTTTTCAAAGGGGGTGCTAACGACAGGTAGTGGTTCCAGGGGAGCTTTCAGCTTCACCCCTGTTTTCCCACTGGCTTGGCAGGATACACATGTCCGACAGTAGGTGTTAGACGCCACTTTCATCTGAGGCCAGTAAAAGTGGGGGACAAGCCGAGCAAAGGTCTTGTCCTGACCTAAGTGTCCTGCCAAGGGTATTGCATGAGCCAATTCCAGCAGAAAGGCTCGGTACCGTTGCTGGACTTCCAAGGCCCTTGATGAACCAGGTAAGGGTACCTTGGGTTCACTGTAGAGGAGTCCGTCCTCCCAGTAAATGTGGTAGTGTCCCGCAACGTCCCCTGCTGCCTGGGCTTCAGCCTGTCGCCTCAGTCCCTCAAGGGTTGGGCACTCCTTCTGGCCCTTACAGAACTCTTCCCTGGTAGGCCCTCCCTCCACATGCCACTCAGGTGGGATGGGTAGGTCCTCCAGGGAGACTACTTCCCTCTCCACGGACTCCTGGCCCACCACCGCAGGTGGCCGATCTGTCACATGGGGTGTGGAAGCCGAAGCAGGCTCCTCCTGTCTTCGGGTCTGTCCCTTTTTGGCAGCGGGTTGGGCCATTGTTCCAGGCTCCAACCCAGGTGAACTCCCTCTCCGGGCAGTTGCAGAACTCGTGCTTACACAGGCCCAGTCAGGTGTACCCAGCATCTCTGAATGCGTCCGGTATTCCACCTCTGTCCAAGCAATGTGCTCCATGTCATTCCCCAGCAGACAATCAACTGGCACGGCAGGGCTTACGGCAACTCGAAGTGAACCTGCAACCCCTTCCCACTCAAAGGGAACCTCGGCCACAGGGTAGTGGCCCATTCTGCCGTCAGCCATCGCGGCGGGGTGGAGTACATTGGGAATCACCTGCTCTGGAGACACCAGTTGACTTCTCACCATAATCATACTGGCTCCTGTATCTCTCAGAGCCTCCCCTCTCTGGCCATTGATGGTGATCGATTGCCCATACTTGGTAGTATTTGGGGGCACCTGGATCTTAGGAATCATCTCCCGTTCTCCCAGGGACACTAAGGTGACACCGCCCACTCACCCCCCTTATCTAAGGGCAACTCCTCCCCGAGCGCTACACTAGCTACTCCCGGGGCTTTTCCTCCGGCGGGAGGGGGTGGTCTCTTTGGGCATCTGACATCTCCCTTAAAATGTCCAACACCACCACACTCAAAGCAGTGGACAACCCTTGGCTGCTGGCTCTGGCCAGGATGAGGGTTTCTGGGTGGGTTAGCCTTAGGGGTGAAACCTGTTCCCTTTCCCTGGAAACTGTTTTGGGGACCTTTAGAGAACTCCCGTTTTTTATCTCCCCCCTCCTTCTTCTGAGGGGCACCCTGTCCGGCCTTTTGGGAATCCCCTCCAGTCCCCTTTGAGGACACCCGGGTACTTGCCCAGATGTCCGCCTCCTCTGCAAGCTTCCGGGGGTTGGTCAGCTTGCTGTCCACCAGGTGTTGGCGCAGCTCAGGAAAACATTTCTCGAGTAGATGCTCTTTCAGAAATAGGTCATACAACCCCTCATAATCCTTCACCTCGCTGCCCTGTACCCAGCCCTCCAATGCCTTCCTCGCATAGTCCAGGAAATCCACCCAGTTCTGGGTGCTTAACTTGTGGCTCCCCCTGAACTTTTGCCGATACTTCCGGGGTTAGCCCAAACTTCCTGATCAATGCTAACTTCATGGTGGGGTAGTTGGTCTGCTCCTCCGGTTCTAAGGCTAACAAGGTGTCCCGACCAGTAGGAGGCATATATTTGTACAACCCACCCCCCCATTGCTTCTCCTGGATCCCATGGGCCCTTAGGGAGACCTCATAGGCAGCCAGCCATTTGGCGATATCATCTCCCTGACTATAGCTGGCAACTATGTCCTTAGGCAAGTAGGGTCTGGACTCCCTGGTTGGTTCTCTGGTTTCGCTGCCACCATTCGGAGTAGGAGAGGGTCCTAATTGCAGGGCCTGGAGTTCTAGCTCCTTTAGTTTGAATTCATGAGCCATCCTCCGCTTTTCCCTCTCCTGTTCTAGCCTGGCCAACTCCCATTTCAGTTGCCTTTTTTCCCTCCTGTCTGTGAGTTCCGCTTTGGTTAAGCTTCCTCCAGAGACACTACTGCCCCTCCTAGAGTAGGTCATTGGTCCTGGGAGTAGGTTTCCCACCTCAGGGTGGAACAATCCCTCTACCTCTATGACCGTGTCCCGGTCTGTCCCCTCATCCTCCTCCTTTCCTTCTCTATGTGCTTCCACCCAAGCCCTCAAACTGGTCTGCAGTTCCCCCTTCTTGGCACCACGCTTAAAGAACACTCCCATTTGTTGACAAAAGTCCTTAAGCTGGGCCACAGAATAGGTGTCCAGTTCTTCCAATGCAAATTCTATTTTGCTAAAGGCAATTTAGGGACAGGCGCACAACAGAGTGGTTTTACAAGGGGGCAATCTGAAGCTACCTACACCCCACCACCAGGAATGAATTTGGAAAAAGCAAAAGTAAAAATTAGGAAGTCCGCCAGGAGAAAACTCCAAGTATAGGTCAGTGGATTACACTTAGTTACTGCAGAGTAGTCACAACCACAGTTCTTATCCCACCGCTAGACATCAATATGTTGGACCTAGAGATGGCAGGTCACATAGGGTAGCCTGGCTTAGGGTAAGACAGTCGGATATCAGAGGCACATGTGTAAAGGTTGCACACCACCCAGCAGTAACTCAATGCACTTCCACACCAAAAAGGACACTACACCACAATATTGTATGAAAATACGTGCCGCTTTATAAAAATAACACTCTTATTTTATCTTTATCTTCTGTTGTTCATCAGTTTATCACATTATACATTTTGACCTGACGTCTTCAAACATTTCCTGTAACATCAAAAGAATCTAGTTCAACATCCACTTAACATTTCAACCTCTTGCAGAAATTTTACATAGAAACCTCTATCCCACTGTTCAGAAGCAGCACCCCCTCCTATAGCAATGATATGCACTTCCAAGAGGAAGGTTCCTGGTATCAACGTCTAAAGACCTCAGGTTTTCCCAACTAGACTAGAGTTCCCTTGTTAATCAACCTCTGACTTTTTAGATAAGGCACAGATTAGATGATATGGCATAAACAACTCGAAACAGGGCGTCATTACATCAGTTAAATTGAAGAACTTCCCCCTAGCTCACACAGAAGTAGGTATGCGTCAGTTCTCTACCAAGTGCCAGGAATTTTCCCCCCACCACGGGTTTCCGTACTCTCAGTCAAGGGTCAGAAGTGATGGGGGATGTCTCTCCTCTCTGGAATCCCTCTAGGAGGAAGACTTCAGCCCCCAACAGTACCTGCTTCACTCCTTACTTGGGTTATGTACCAAAGGCTGTTCCTAAACCCTGCTCCAACACCGAGGTTCAGCTCCCCTCAGTGGGCTCCTTCACTCCCCCGGCAGCAGCCTTCCCTGAGGGCCCGGCTATTCTCGATATAAGCCAGCCCCGAGGAGTGGTCAACTCGGTCTACTCCCAAAGAGCGCTCCTCCTGGATCTCCCCTCAGGCTGCCTTTGACGATTTACCCCACGGTGGCGCTACCGCGCATGTGCGGGGGAGAAGCGGCCCTGGAGCGGAGACTGCTCCACACGTCTGACGCTGGAAGTGGCTCTCCACCGGGCCTGCTCGATCCTAGGCCCCTCGTGTCAGGGAAAACAGTACCGGCTTGGAGGATGCGCAGTAGCGCGCGGCTTCCGGCTCGGTCAGCCCCTTTCTTCTCAGCCCAGTCGCGCTGCCACGACAACGCTACCGATCCCCCAGGTGTCCCGCCCACGGCGGACTCAGGACGAGCAACACAGCAACCAGAGCCCCGACTCTCCTCACCTCGTCCTCACAACTGGGGAGGTCTATTCACTGGCTGCACTTCCAGTCACAGGTGAGATGACACAGTTTCACGAGGGCAGTAGTCTGCTTTGCAGCCCTAGAGAAGGGGGTTAGAGGTGAAGCCTCTCACTTTTGAACCCCAATCCTTTATTCTCAGCAAGACCTCGCTAACCCTCCATACTGGACAAGAGGAGGCGGAGGGGGATTTCTCACTTCCGTTCCCCTCAGCAGGGATCTCTGAAGCTCCACCGTTAGCTGGGGTTAACCCCTTCACCTGACTTGAGGTAACTCCCTGTCCAGGGTCAGCAGGACAGAACTAACTTGGTTAGGTCAACAGGAATGGGGGATGGTGATCCCAATAAGGAGGCAACCCTTAAAAAGTAGTCCACCCTGTGAGGACCCTACCCCTTCCAGACCTCAGCCTTCACTCTAGCTGTTCCTCTCTGACAAGACAAAATGGCTGCATTACAGTTGACCTTATATAGGCTGGCCTCAGAAGGTCCAGAAGGGACCAGAAGGTTCTGGAAGGCCCCTATTCTAGTCTATGGGTCCTTCCCAGGGATGACCGTTATGGCAGTTAATGGCGACCATTTTGGGGGCCCCATACTTTCCAGTCAGAAAAGGCACCTAGGCCTTGGGTGAAAAACTATGAGGGCAAAAGAGCATCTAACCCCTAGGCCAACACTGTAAAAATAGTCCAGTGGACACAAAAAGATATAAAGGGTATGAGGGGCAAAAAGGGGACAAAATAAATAATAAATTGGAGGGACTACCCAAAGGCGGACAGGTCTAACAACACTGCTTTTGTTTTTCCTGCTCACATGGCAGCAAAACGTATGGATTTATGGCTTCCTATTACGCTTTATCTTGATGTATGTGCTAAACGCTCATTTCGCCCACAACCTTCACAGCAAGAAGTCTTAAAACCCCCTTAAATGCCCTCCTCATTCCATTTCTCTTTCAGTATCAATTATGTGCATTTCCTTTTGCATACTCGTATTACTGCAATTATTGTCACCACTTTATTTAGTTTTTGATGCTCATGCTTAGATTTTATTATTGTTTACAATTGTATTAGGCTCACTGCTTACTAATGTACTTATATTTTATACTCTTTTTGAATTATATATTGACACCTTGTTCTTTTCTCCTTTTTCCAAATAAAATTCTTTTTTGAACTTAAAAGCATGTTTCGCCAGCATTGATTATAATTGGCTTATATTTTCCTGAAACATTATCACATACAACTAGAGGAAAAGTGTGGTGTAAGTTAAAGTTAAACCTGCAGAAATTGATGTGCTTCCAGTGTGCCTTCAGTGAGCGATGTATCTTGGCTGTAATATGAACAATTAAGTAACTATAGTTCTGACCTTTTTTTTATTGCTGATATCAAACACACATTTTCTTCACACACATGCCAACATTACCCTTTCTCTTAAAATCACAGTCAAACACACAATCCTCGTACACCCACAAACACACAAGAACTTTGTGGTGGCTGTAGTGGTGGTAGCGTTGGTAGTAGGGGTGACTCTCATCACAGAAGTAGTGATGATGGTTGTTGCAGTGATGGCGGCAGTAGTGGTAATAGTAGTACTGGTGTAGATGGAGATTGTGGAGATAGTGCTGATGACAGTACTGGTGATGGCAGTAGTCGTGGTGACTGTGGTGAGCATGGTGGTCATTATAGTGAGGAAGATGTTAGCAGTGACAATGCGATAGTGGCATAGTAGAGAATATGGCTATAGTGGTGGAGATAGAGGCATCAATAGTAGGGTTGGTAATGCTGATGGCGGTGAAAGTGGAAGTGGTTGTGGTAGTGGTATTGGTGGCGGTCGTGGTAACTGTGGAGGAAACAAAGGTAGTGGTGATAGAATAATGCATCGACATTGAAGGCAAAAATAAACATCTTGATTACAACCAATTTCACACAATAAACGTAATGAGAACCAATGTTATATTACCACATTAGAAGACAAGAGATTCGTATAGTGTACATGTACTGATGTGATTGTGTTGATGAAAAAAATACCACTAATCCCTATTTATACACAGCAAATCCATCACTGGTGCTGGCTAACATATCTCTGGACCAGTGGCATAGTATGGGGGATGCGGTGGGTGCAGTCCACCCCTGGTGTCATCACTGAGGGGGGTGACAAAAATATGTGTTTTAAACACATATTTTTGCCATTGTGTCAAGCCGGGGGTGACAAGAAATTTTCCGCACCGGGGGCATATTATCAAGAACAGGCGATAAAATTATCGCCGCTTTATCGGCAGGAAACTGCTGCTAAAGCGGCGATAATGGGCTCTATAATATGCCCTTGTGAATTCCCATAGCAGCCCAGGTTAACACTAGAACCTGGGCTGCTATGGGAATTCACAAGAACATATTATCAAACCCATTATCTCCGCTTTAGCGGCAGTTTCCCACCCATAAAGCAGCGATAATTTTATCGCCTGTTCTTGATAATATGCCCTGTGTACCCCTTGACCTTGAGACGCCATTGCTCTAGACAGCCCAAGGTAAATCATTGCGCATCAATGATAAAATCAAATGAGGAAGTAGGCGGCAGGGGCGTGACGGCACAAACCTTTAAAGTAAAAAATCCTTGTTTACGAATAGAGTGCCACTTAGGTGCAAGCGAAACGATAAATCACGGCAATATTATCCGAAACAATAATACAATCAAACATCATGTTTTTCACATTAAAAGTGAAGTGATTCATATAGTTGCCCATGCAAATGTGCCGATTGTGTACATCATAAAATGAAGCACATTTTCCAAACTTTTCCGATTTGCGCAATAAAACTGCAGCATCAAAATAGAAACTGGATAGAATTTATGGACAAAAAAACCGGATAAAAAGCCGAAGCCATACATGCAATTATGAATGAAACACAACACGTAGAAGGTAACAGGGCAAGGCTACATAAATCTTCCAGAATATTGACAAAAGAAGGGCACCGTAAAAAAAAATAGACATTCACTGATTAAGTATGCCCTGCTGTATGACAGTGCAATGAACACTAAGAGCAGAAAAAGGAGTAAGGACCGGTAAGAAGCATCATCATACATTTACACATAGACAGCAACACTGAAATTTATCGATAGTGGTATTAACACAGACAAATTTTAAACAAATGTACGGAAACATTTACATAACGGCATCATTTAAAAAACGTTCAAACACAAATATAAGACAAATTTCATGCAAAAAGGTTTTATATCACCCCGCAACATACAAGAAAGAACAAGACAGACCATCAAATAATGCTTGCATGTGCCCAGGCAAAATGCAGGCAATAAATAACTCAAATTACCTAATGACTGTCCTAGTTACAAATTTGAAAATAAGTGAACACATGTTTTAGTCTTAAAAACACAATCCCATAGTAGTCCCAGGTAACTCAAATTACCTAATGACTGTCCTAGTTACAAATTTGCATATAAGTAAACACATGTTTTAGTTTTAAAAACACATTGCCATAGTAGTTCCAGGCACTGAAGGAAGCTACTTTGGGTGTGGATGTGCTCATCATGAAACAATAGAATGCTGTCACTCACAGTGAAGGTAGCTGACCCCTTACCTTAAGATGTGTGCTGTGATTGGCAGCAAAAACTGTGAATGACTCAACAATAGACTAATGAATGAAGATGGCTGACTAAAAGCCTCTTTAAGTAAGTATCATTATATACATTTTAGGAAAATTAAAATGTGCTAGCCGCACCAAACCTAAACACATCAAATGCTTGACTTTGAGTTTGGCTGTATGAATGTTAGTCTGGGCATCTCTGGATTTCATCATTCTGAGATAGATAAAATGGGTATCACTTAGTTGACTAATAGAAACACATGATATTTACAGTGATATAATATAGAAAAGTATGCTGTAGCAAGTGCTACTTAAAATAAATTACTTTTTGAATGATAAAAATGGTTCAAAAGAAGTGAAAGGTAAAACTAATGTAGGTTAAAACAAATAAAAGGACCAAATATAAAAAACACAAAGACACATTAGTTGAGGCGATTTTTGAAAATTAATCAACTCTGCCAGTGCATGAAAGGCAGGTACTTCTCCTTTAAAGACATTTAAAAAGTGGAGGTCGTCAGTATATGTGAATACCTGTCCATTTAACCTCATAGCTGCTGCCGTCGGCCGCCCAACGTTCGGAGCACTACCTGGTTGATGCTGCGAACGTTCAACGGCAGACGCGGCCCCGCCCACTCTTTGGCACTCCCAGCACTGCGCTGAACTAACGGCCGCAGCTAAGGCGCTAAAGCTCTGCTCCTATCACTATACACATGCCTTAACTATTCTTGGATTATGCAGGAAGTTATATTGTGGATTATGGGTAATCATTCAGATTGCAATAAACATTTCATATGATCCTATTATGTGTTCTTTCAGTACAGTTTAGATTTATTCAGTGTTATAATCTACATCTATGCAAAAACAACAATTGATGGACAGAATGCAGAACAATGTCAAACATTCACCCCAGTACAGAGATCTGGGCCTAAATCTATGGTTTTTTTTGCTCACCAGGCCATTCCAGTTTGAACCCAGCCATATGCAAATCAGTCGACCCTGTGCCTCAGAGGGTCAATCCAATCCTAACTGCCAGGCCAGGTCCTCCCTGGACCGGAAACAAGCATCCTTGGGACTGGTTTCTGAGTTTTACCCTTCATCATCCAGGCTAGCTTGAATCCAGTGGCAAAGTGAGCAAGGGACCTACAACTGGGCATACTCTGCTGTCTGGATGATCCAACAGAGGTCTATACTGGGGTGGCATAGAGAAACAAAAGAATTATGGATTTATCCCAGATCCCCTGACTTGGGGTAAATGTTTTGATTTGTTCTGCATTCTGTCCATCAACTGTGTGTCTTTTGCCTTCTCGCCCTAAGAGCATCGGGTATGTCCAGACGAGGGTCCCGGGCTCACTTTGCCACTGGATTAAAGCTATCCTGGTCGATGAGGGGTCATACACCGAAACCGGTCCTAGGATGCCTGCTTACGGTCTAGGAAGGACATGGCTTGGCAGTTTGGGCTGAACTGCTCTCATGAGGCACAGGGTCAAGACTGATTTGCATATGGCCAGGTCTTAACTGGGGTGGCATGGTGAGCAAATGAATGATGGATTTACCCCAGATATCTTGACTGGGGGTGAATGTTTTGATTTGTTCTGCATTCCTTTTTGCATTCTCATCCTAAGCCCATGCCCAGATGTGGGCCCGGGCTCACTGTGCCACAGGATTCAATCTATCCTGGCTGATATGGGTGATACCCCAAAACAGGTCCTAGGATGCCTGTTTCCAGTGCAGGGAGGACCTAGCTTGGCAGTTCAGGCTGGACTGTTCCCATGAGTCTCAGTGTCAAACCTGATTTGCGTATGGCCAGGTCTAAACTGGGGTGGCATGGTGAGCAATAAAATGATCAATTTAACCCAGATCTCTTGACTGGGAAGTGAATGCTTTGATTTGTTCCGCATTCTGTCCATCAATTGTGTGTCTTTTGCTTTCTCGCCCTAAGTGCACAAGGTATGTCCAGACGTGGTCCTGGGTGCGCTGCGCCACTGGAATCAAGCTATCCTGGCTGAAGAGGGGTGAAACCCCGAAACCGGTACTAGGATGCTTGTTTCTGGTCCAAAATAAATAACTAAATAACTGCCAATACTGTACAATGATTTCTTTTATTAATAAATGTACACTAAATGACATAAAACAAAAAGTGACATTGACTCCTTTTTCTGTCAGAATTTATTAAAAAGTGAAATTATATTTATTCGGGTATCATATTTTCTTATTCAATTTGTTGTAGTTTCCATTTTTCACAAAATTGCACCATTAAAAACGCATGAAATTACAGATTCAAAACAATTCAATACATTTGCATACACTCAAAAAAACGGTATATTCACACCTTCAATCATACCCACTCAACATATTCACCACATACAACAACCAATATATTTACATTAGTCAGATTTTTTAAAGCAAATCTTATTACAAAGCCATAGAAAAATAATATTAGATCACACACAATTTTGTTTTTGCGTGAATATTTAGGTTTCAAGTATTTCACTCATATGGCTGAAGAAAGACTGGTCTACGATTTTCGAACTGGTTTATAGAGTTCTCATCAGGACCAAAGGGACAAGCTGTCTACATTTGCATATATCTCAAAAGATTCCGACACAAGACAATATCATTTTGGAAGGACCGGGGCCTCTGACTGAATGGAGGGATAATCAGGATCTTCTTGTGCACTCTAAATTGTGCCCGATGTGAGCGTCTAATGGACTCCTTTGTAATAACCAAGCTCTTGGATCAATCACAGAGCAGTCGTCTCCGTTCGTTTCCCTCTGAATGGAAAAACAGCCTCAGTCCAGTAGCAGCTTCCGGGTTGTGATCTCTGGGAGTGAATGCTTTGATTTGTTCCGCATTCCGTCCATCAATTGTGTGTCTTTTCCTTTCTTGCCCTAAGTGCACCAGGTATGTCCAGACGTGGTCCTGGGCGCGCTGTGCCACTGCAATCAAGCTATCCTGGCTGAAGCGGGGTGAAACCCTAAAACCGGTACTAGGATGCATGTTTCTGGTCCAGGCAGGACCTGGCTTGGCAGTTTGGGTCAATACTGATTTCCATATGGCTAGGTCTAAACTGGGGTGGCATGGTGAGCAAAAGAATGATGGATTTAACCCAGATCTCTTGACTGGGTGTGAACGTTTTCATTGTTCTGCATTCCGTCCATCAATTGTGTATCTTTTGTAATCTACATCTATGGCACACTTATCCCTATTGCAATCTTTGTACAGGCCAATGTGCCTCTGGAATGAAGGAAGCTTCTTTAATGGTCAATCAACTCTGTACATGTCAAATCTGATTCCAGAACATATGATTGTTGGAAACGACCATCTTTTCCATGATGTACCCTCAGATTTTTGCCTTGAGGTGTTTTGCTGGCTGGAGAACTCTATGCACTTTACCCCTGCTAACCAGTGGTAAAGCACCTGTGTTCTTGCTTTCAACATGATGTATTTGGCATACCCCAAATTGAACTCACTTTTAGCCCGAACGGCTGAATGGATTTCCACCAAACTTGGCAAAATTGTAGGGACTGGTTGCCCGATGTGCCTTTGCTATGTCTCAAGATATGTGCTCCAGTGGATTTTGAGTAATTTAGGTTAAAAAAAATATATATCTATAAGCGCGCCCGGGTACGCGCACCGGGGCGCGTACCAGCGCGCTACGCGAGTTTACGTGCGGAAAGCTGATTGGCTCTCGGGTGTCTGTCAACATTCCAAACAGTCCGGAGCGGCCGCCATCTTGTGTCTCGGTAGGATCGAGACACAAGAGGTGGCAAAAACAAAGGGGGAAATGACCTAAAGGGGGCGGAGTAGACCCCCCCTGACCCTGTAGGTTTGATTTGAGGGCCATAAAAGGGCCCGCGGGGGAGCGCCCGGTACGCGCACCGGGAGCGAACCGGGGAGCGTACAGTGGGGGAAAAAGAATGACAGATTTTTTTTAAAATGTAGCATTTTTTTTATAAATTGGAGGTAGTTCTAAAAAGAACGTTTTTTTTCTTCTTTTTGTTGTTTTATATTTTTTTAATTGTTTTTTTGAACATTTTGTACATTTTTTGGCTTTTATGAAAAATTTTATATTTTTTTTGTTATTTTTGTGGGGAGAAACAAAAAACGGAATTGTAAACGGCTCAACTGGAGCAAAAAAAAATCAGGAAAAAATTAAGGTTTTTTGGGGCAATTGTGGTTGTCACCAGCAAGGTTGATGAGTTTTATGCTTTGCTCACCATAGGTTATTGTTTTACCACAAAATATACAACTGATTTTGTATTGTCCAAACTGGGGTTGTATGTTTGGGACCATCTCCCTTGTCTCTGGACCCGATGGAGTGGGTTGCTTACTTTTGGAGGTGCTGGGTGAAGATTGGGGAGGGTTTCTGGACAGTTCTCTCACCTCTGCCGCAGCATAGTTGTTAGGGTGCCAGCGTTGCATGTGGCGAATCATGGTGTTATTGCCAAAAGAGTACTTTTTGTTAGGGTTCCCCCTTGAAAGTTCAGTGCCACAGATTAGGCAAGTAACCCTTGGCGCATTTACTTTTTTGAGGTCCTTTGGGATTGAAAAAAACTCCCAGATAATGTGCTGCTTTGGCCTATATGGGGTATTATCTTCTGGCAGAAACATCCTCCTCTCCTCCTCCTCCTCCTCCTCCTCCTCCTCCTCCTCTTCATCTCCACCACTGTGGTGTTGTGGTGGTCCTCTTGGTGGTGGTGGTGGTGGTGGCGGCTGAGATGCACCTGCTGCTGCTGCTACTAAAGCCATTTCTGAGTACAAATTAGTAATAGCTCTGGAAACAGGACTACCTCACTCAAAGTACAAATTGAGAATGAGGAAAATAGGTGAGGGCTTTCATCATTAGGAAAAAAACCTGTCCTGATCCAATGAAAAGTGTTATTTTCAGGTCACATGACCAGGGCTGTCATCCTTTGGAAACCAAAACTGCCCTGAACCAATAAAAAGTGTTATTTTAGTGTTGGTTACATCTGGCGCCACCTTTACCACAGCACATCACAAAGGACTTCTTAGCATTAAGTTTAAGGCCTCTTGCCTCCATGTATTCTACGTACTTGGTTAAGGCCTTTTGGGCACCCACCTTCGCTCTAGCCATTAACACGGCGTTGTCCGCATACAAGAGGGAGAAAATCTGCCTATAACCAAACTTCGGTGAATCAACATTGCTGGCCCCCAATTCCTTCTCCAAGCTGTTAGTATATAATGAGAAGAAGAATGGGGCCAGCACGCAGACACTCATCCTGATACTAAAAAAAACATCTAATAACCCATACACACACACATGTAGCTACTCACCAACCCATGCAGCCACTTATACACAAAGTGAAACACTATTACATATATTTAAATATTTAAACATTACTCGCTAATATATGTATTCACTAAGATACACTAAATAAGCGAGTTAACCAATCCATTTTTTTATAAAAAAAACATCCATTTAGACACTTATTTAAAAATGTATTCTTCCATCGACCTTTACAAATACATATGTAAAACATATTTATTTTACTGAATGACACAGATTCACTGGATGGGGTCATCAGTGATGTCATGAGTGATGTCACTGACCATGTCATGAGTGATATAATATGTGACATCATCAGCAGTGCATTGCAGGCGCGCAAGTTATAGTGAGTCCAACTAACTATAACGTGGGAATTTCAATGGTTTTATGTCAGTAAAATTTCCAGCTAACTATAACTGGTGTGAAACCTATGGTTTTTTCAGGGAATATATATATACATATGTATATTCACTGAAAAAACCATAGGTTATAGACCATATATAGTTAGGAATTAGCATTTACAAAACCTTAATTTACTCGCACAAAACCATAGAAATTCGAATATATAGTTAGTTGCAATAACTATATATCGCGCACCCGCAATCCACTGCTGATGATGTCACATATTACATCATTCATGACATGGTCAGTGACATCACTGATGACATCACGGATGACATCTCAAATGACATCACTGATGACATCACTGAAGACATCTCACATGACATCACTGATGACATCTCATTTGCCATTACTGATCACATCACTGATATCATTCATGTGATAATACGATGAACCTCTTCAGACTCTAATATAACCTTAGATACAATCAGTGTAAACAGACACTCACAGATTGTCATCCATGGAGTTATTCACACATCTAGTCAGTCATGTAAAGAATCAATCACTCCTCCATTTCCTCAACTATACAGTTATACACACCTTACTAATTCAAACATATTCTAACACATATTTACTCTCTTATACAATCTCTGATACAAGTTCACAATGATTCATAAAGCCTCTCTCACATTCACTGGCTCTTATGCTCAGTTATTTATATATGTCAACTCTCACATGTACTGTGTTTTACATATGTACTTACTTTGACATGTAGCACTGAGATATCCATTCACTCACCAATACACTCATGCACACAGTCAACTGCCCATACAGCTGTTTCCACATACACGTTTGAACCCATACATCTAGTGAATCAACGGCTCACACATCTATGCACAGAGTCATACACCTCCCAGCCACCCACACACATACTCAGTCTCCCATACAAATACTTGGGCAACCAATCAATAACCCATATAGTTACTCATATAGCTACTGATTAACACATGCAGCAGTTTACAGAACAACAGACATAATGATGCACAAATTAAGACAGTTTAGTCACTAACCCATGCACTCAGTGAAACACATTTAATCACTCTCTCATACAGTCAGTCATGCACCTACTAAATCCTTCATCCAGACACTTCTACATCCACTCATTCTTCAATATGTAAGACATATTTTAACTTTACAGAAAGATACAAACACTGGATGATGTCATCAGTGATGTCCTCAGTGATGTCACTGACCTTGTCATGAATGATGTAATATGTGACATCATCAGCAGTGGATTGCGGGTGCGCGATATATAGTTATTGCAACTAACTATATATGCGAATTTCTATGGTTTTGTGCGAGTAAATTAAGGTTTTGTAAATGCTAATTCCTAACTATATATGGTCTATAACCTATGGTTTTTTCAGTGAATTTCAATGGTTTTTTAATAGAAAATATCAAAAGCTGTAAAATGTCAAGTACGTGGTAGGTAAAAACATTTTCGTATTTATGCACGCTGATGTGCTTTGAACGCTGACCCCCCCTCCTCTTTTCTTTTAGGAGTATTCTCTCTTTGCAGATAGTGAAGGGTCGGTAACATAAGCCTTTGCCCCCATTGTAACCCGTCATGCCTGCTTCCCTCTACATCTGATTGATTGTTATCCAAGCATTTACTGTTTTAGAATTGGGTGCTCTCATGCTGACACCAGCTTCAATCTGAAACATCCAGAAACACTGTAGACTACCAATTCAATCAATTCCGGTGGAGCCCCAACATGACCCGGTAGAGAAGAACTTGCCCTCCCCTCTTTGACTGATTGTTCTTGTTGCCTGTCCCTTCTCTTGTCATTTAACAGAACTTTTTGGACTGCTGAAAGGGGTTGTATTCCGGCCGCTGGTTGGTGGAGACATTTTGACTATATTCTGGACCTGCGTTGTCGCGTAATGCGTCATATGACGCGCCGCGTTAGCGCACCCGGAAGTGCTCCGGTGCGCAAGGCGCAGCTTCCCGGAAATGATCCAGAGCGCGGCGCGCAGCGCGTAACGTAAGCATAACAGGTCATGTGACTTGTTAATAAAACTTTTCATTGGTTCATTTTACTTTTGTTATTCTAATGATGAAAGGCTTGGTTGTATGACCTAAAAATAACGCTTTTCATTGCTTTCGAACATTTTTTTTTCCCCAAATGATGAAAGCCCCACCTTTTTTTTCTCACTCTGACTTGTAAAGCAAAGGACCCAGATGCATTTACAGTTTATCACTTACAATGTTCCAGGCTAATGTATTTTCCCGGGAAATTTACAACTGTCCTGCAAGTAAAATATTCCTTTTTCGAGAAAAAGGGCGTTTCTTCGTCCCATGAGGGAGCCGTTGAGCAAAAGAGGCTCGGCCTGCTGTCTTAGTCGCTGATAGGCATGAATATCAGATTCTTATCGATCACTTTATGTTGCAGGAGTAGAAAACACAACAGCCCTTGACCATTTTTCTTTACTGTGTTCCTGCGTATTATACCTTTTAACAGTCATGTAATTGGACTGCTTTATTTCACTTGCCTTTTACTGATTCGAAAACAGTGGCTATTATTCAAAACTTTACCAATGTAGGTACTACTACCATGTTTTTTTTAAAAAACCTTTATTGTGAAAATGTCAGTATACAAATACGGGCCTATAACCACGTGGGCCGGCCACTGTGCAAAATGGAATCGTATATGATGAGGGCACATTTACACTGTAGAAGAACGTAACGGGCGACCCATTAGATTGCAAGAACTAAGGTGTCTACCATTTACGGAATCGGTGGACGTACATTTTATAATTAAAGTACGACAGGGCCAGTTACAATAAAATTATCTAGATATACATTTGCGGGCAAGTACCATGGGTGACGTTAATTCGAACTTTCAATAGTACAGTAATCAATAACACATCAGAACTTAATATCAATAGGGATGTCAAAATGTTCAATCAATTCTCGTCCCTGCTCGCCATGTGCTTCAAATCTCGTATCTCGTGATATCAAGGTTGGGCAACCAGAACACAACAAGGAGTTACGAGTCCCATTTATACCGGCGCCATTTTGGGCGCGGCCGGGCAGGTCCAGGATATAGTCAAACATAACAAATGAGGCTGACGTCTCTGAAGCAGTTGACGCACAGCAGGACATAGCAAATAAACATGAAGTCTCTGAAGCTGTTAACTCACTGCAGGACAAAACAAGTGAACCTGAAACCTCTGGAATAATTGTCGCTCAGAAGAACAACACACAAAACTCTGTAGTGTCTGAGGAAAGTAAAACAGAAGGGCACTGTAGTTTCAGACACACTTAACACTAATGACTTAACAAAGATATCGTCTGTCTATAGAGCAGCTGTTATGTTAACAGAATTGACAAAGAAGTGTGCAGACACCAATGCTATTAAGAAACACAAGGAAATCCCTAACGCATCAGCATTCTCAGAAGAGGTTGACACAGATGACATCTTAAGGAACAAAGAAAGACAAATTAAGGATGAGGAAGTTGTCACTTTAGTTTTTTCATCAGCTAGCGACAGCAACAAACACATTGTAATGGAGATTAGAGAGGCTACGGATGGGTGAATAAATTATCAAAAGAAATGGCGACCCTCCCCTTTAGCAGATTAGCTAAATCTTTGCGTAATTTGGGCATAAAAGTTATATTATTGGAAGTAGATGGTTATAGTTCTGGTTAATTTCCATTCAGAGTGTCCTACACAGCACCACTCTAGGTAAATACTAATTTATGTAAAACCTGGGACATAGCACTCATTGGAATGTTTGTAATCTTTCCTGTTAAGTTGCATCATAAGTTATTTTAACCATTCCATATAAAGTCATGCATAAAAATGAATACACAGACACAAATAACATGTGTATCCAAAAACAAAATACAGATTTCGGCCTTATTTTTTGCCTCTAGTTTTCATAGGCAAATTTCTGTGGAAAACATGCACATTAAGGGTTGCCTTTCCTTAAACCTTTGTTTTTAAAAAAAAATTGGAAGAAACAAAAAGTCTTCCCTTCCATAAATAACCCAAGACTTTTATTTTGTTATGGCAAGGGAACAAAATAGAGAATAAACTATAGTTGGTCACCATGGGGTTTAAAGAAAGGATGGTTCTTCACCAGATTAGATATTTACCCAGACCCTCATTCTCCAATGTGATGAACTAGGCTAAAATTCTTCTGGTGCCTGCACCCTGTCACAGAATATCACCCCAAAACATGGAAGCGCCCAAACACTAGATTGAGTTGAACCCCACAGTAAGCCTTATTTCTTCAAGGCCTCAGAATTTCTTTTGCTTTGCTCATGGAAATTGTGAGATATAGGAGAGATAAGGTGTCACCATTAAGAAAGGGTAGTATTTAAATTTGCATATCAATTATGTTTAACCTTTCAGACATATGATATGCTAGCTTGAACTTATGCTTTACATTTGAAGCCAAATTCAACAGCTTAAGTAAGTAGGTTTTCGTAGTTGTAACTTTAAAGGGTGATCTAGCAAGCTGTAAAGATTTTCTAAAACAGTGGAGCGTATTTAGTTTTTTAATGTACATGTTTATGAAATGATTACACCCCCCCTCCCGGGCACCCCACGCAGTCTTTCGGCGCAGCATTGTAGGATGGCCACACCAGTGAAACTTGCTACACACCACCTCGGTGCCATCCTGATCTCAGCGCCTTCGAGTCACTGTACCGCAAGAGTGGGAGAAACTCAGCTGGACACGCCGTCTTTCGGCGCAGCATTGTAGGATGGCCACACCAGTGCGGCAACTTGCTGGACAGCACCTCGGTGCCATCCGGATCTCGGCACGTTGTGCTGCCTTCGACCTACTGTAGCAGCAAGTGCGGGCGCAACTCGGCTGGAAGGCGAGTGAAACGCTAAGGGGCGCCGCACTGCAAATGAGGTGCCTCCACCTGGGGTGGCGGAAGAAGGCCGTTTGCGCCGCCTCGCCCCGGGCACCCCGCGCCGTCTTTCGGCGCAGCATTGTAGGATGGCCACACCAGTGCAACTTGCTGGACACCACCTCGGTGCCATCCGGATCTCGGCGCGTTGTGCTGCCTTCGGCCTATTCCCACATCGGTCCGCTACTGACGCCGCCTCATGGGCCAACGGGTTTTGTATGCTTTTTATAACCCAAAGCCGCATAACAGGTCATGTGACTTGTTTATAAAACTTTTCATTGGTTCATTTTACTTTTGGTTTCCTAATGATGGAAGGCTTGATCATATGACCTAAAAATAACACTTTTCATTGGATTAAAACATTTTTTTTTCCCAAATTATGAAAGACCCACCTTTTTTTTCCCACTCGGCAATCAAAAAAGGTTTCGCTAGATGACAACAGAGGGGACAGGCAACAAGAACCATCACTCAAAAAAGGGGAGGGCAAGTTCTTCCCTACCGGGTCACGTTGGGGCTCCACCGGAACTCATCGAATTGATAGTCTACAGTGTTTCTGGATGTTTCAGACTAAAGCTGGCGTCAGCATGAGAGCACCACCATCTCGTAGCTCCGTCGTGGCCATTCCACAAGCAATCATGGCAGCTGCTCCCCACCGGAAGCCTGCGGGAGTCGGGGGCCCCCAAGACTTTTGTAGAATCTTCAAGGCTGAGGGGACGCTTTCGAGAATGGGCCCATGCCCTAGCAGACAAGCGTCCGATTTCCAAGGTGTCCCAGGGCCATTTTAGTGGACCAGGACCAAATCCGAAGTGCGCCGCCATTTTAAGAGTCCTGTGGCAGCCGCCTATAGCTGCACCGCAAGAGTGGGAGCAACTCAACTACATGATGAGCAAGATGCTGTAGCCGCAAGAGCGGTCGGTAAACAGCTGAATGGCGGAAGAGGCACAGTGTAGCAAAAGCGGGCGGAATGGCAACTGAAACGGTAAAGGGGCGCCCCACTACAGCAGACGAGCCTCCACCTGGGGAGGCCCATTCACGCCGCCTCCCCCACCCCCCCCGGGGCGCCCCACGCCGTTTTTCGGAGCAGCATTGTAGGATACCAAAACCAGTGCGGCACCCAGGGGCGCATACGGTGCATACGTATCTCGTGATATCAAGGTTGGGCAACCAGTACACAACAAGGAGTTACGAGTCCCATTTATACCGGCGCCATTTTGGGCGCGGCCGGGCAGGTCCAGGATATAGTCAAACATAACAAATGAGGCTGACGTCTCTGAAGCAGTTGACGCACAGCAGGACATAGCAAATAAACACGAAGTCTCTGAAGCTGTTAACTCACTGCAGGACAAAACAAGTGAACCTGAAACCTCTGGAATAATTGTCGCTCAGAAGAACAACACACAAAACTCTGTAGTGTCTGAGGAAAGTAAAACAGAAGGGCACTGTAGTTTCAGACACACTTAACACTAATGACTTAACAAAGATATCGTCTGTCTAGGAAGCAGCTGTCATCTTCACAGAATTGACAAAGAAGTGTGCAGACACCAATGCTATTAAGAAACACAAGGAAATCCCTAACGCATCAGCATTCTCGGAAGAGGTTGACACAGATGACATCTTAAGGAACAAAGAAAGACAAATTAAGGATGAGGAAGTTGTCACTTTAGTTTTTTCATCAGCTAGCGACAGCAGCAAACACATTGTAATGGAGATTAGAGAGGCTACGGATGGGTGAATAAATTATCAAAAGAAATGGCGACTCCCCCCTTTAGCAGATTAGCTAAATCTTTGCGTAATTTGTCATAAAAGTTATATTATTGGAAGTAGATGGTTATAGTTCTGGTTAATTTTCATTCAGAGTGTCCTACACAGCACCACTCTAGGTAAACACTACTTTATGTAAAACCTGGGACATAGCACTCATTGGAATGTTTGTGATCTTTCCTGTTAAGTTGCATCATAAGTTATTTTAACCATAATAACCCAAGACTTTTATTTTGTTATGGCAAGGGAACGAAATAGAGAATAAACTATAGTTGGTCACCATGGGGTTTAAAGAAGGGATGGTTCTTCACCTGGGTGCCGTCTAGAACTCAGCACGTTGTGCTGCCTTGGAACTATTAGCACATTAGACCGCTACTGACCATTGTTGCTTCTGTTTTAATAAAAAAAATGTAAGGTGTTTACTGTTTTTGTTGCGATGTATATATTTATAAGGTATTAAAGTGTTATAATCCTACTACTTTGTTGGAGTGCTATATATTTTTAATGTGACACATAATTGTGAAGACTTTGATGTACAAAATGGCATCCCTGGAATCTTCCGCTTCAGGCTCGGTCCCACACACCCTTACAGTGAGAATCCCCTCCCCATTCACAATACAGGATCGTTATCAGATAGTAGGAACACGTGTGGTGTGACGGATCTCATGGGGTGGGGGCCTTGATCTACTGTAACTCCTTTGAAGAGGGGTGATTCTTTACAGTTGGGGCCATAAACTACATACGCAGGGCTAGGTGATAGCCTGGGACCGGCCTGGACAATCGGACACAGAGGAAGAGGAGTGTCAGAGCGTGTGGTAGTGAATAGGGTGAAAGGGTGGTGTCGGGCGGGCACAGGGTGTGGTTCTCAGGGAAGAGCAGCGCAGATGGGGGGAGGTTTATGGCCCATGCATAAGACAGAGAGCGGGGGTGACCAGTGCGTGGGGGAGATGCTTGCGATGGTGGGGAGCCATGCTGAGGATCGGCGGCGTTCAGAGAGTGGGTCTGGTCAAGGCATCTAAAATGGCTGCCGTGCACAACAAAAGTGTGGCATTGGAAAAAAAGCAAGATGGCGCAGACAATGTTTATCAATACGAATTAATTTATAACAATTATTTTTAACAATATATTTACTCGCAGTGTCTAAATGGCGGTCAACACTTCCTGATTTCCTTCGAATCGAACGTTAACAGACGTCACGATCGGCGTCGTGCAGAGAGTAGGTCTGGTCAAGGCATATAAAATGGCTGCCGTGCACGACAAAAGTGTGGCATTGGCAAAAAAGCAAGATGGCGCAGACAATGTTTATCAATACGGATTAATTTATAACAATTATTTTTAACAATATATTTACTCGCAGTGTCAAAATGGCGGTCAACACTTCCTGATTTCCTTCGAATCGAACGTTAACAGACGTCACGCAGCAAAAAAAAAAAAAACGCTCACGCGCAGCCGCTGGAAGACAAGTATCAACATATATGAGCATCCTCAGCCACCCTCAGAAAACATAGGGGGTCAGGATACGTCTCCCGTACCCCCTTATACCCATTTCTCACATTGTTTTTCCTCCATCTTGTAATGTAATTAAAACGAAACACAAAATGGCGAATTCCCGTTTCACGTCCCAATTCGCTACCCAGTTCGCGAACCGGAAAGCGCTTCTTCCGCAAAAAATCTATTTTTTTTTATTTGCCCCACGGGACCCTTTAATAACCCCAACATCATTCCTAGGGGGTCAAGAAGGGTCTACCTTGCCCCCTTTCATTAAATTCGCTCTTCGTTTTTCTCCTCTTCTTGTCTCTCGATCCTACCAAGAGACAAGATGGCGGCCGCACCGGACTGTTTAGAATGTTGACAGACGCCGGAGAGCCAATCAGCTTCGCTTCCCAAAGCTCCGTTACGCGAAAGGTTCGCGAACCGGAGCGCTACCCGGGACGCTGTCACAGATATATCTGTTTTTTAAAACGTTAATTTCTCAAAATCCACTGGAGCACATATATTGAGACCCAGCAAAGGCACATCGGGCTAACAGTCCCTACAATTTTGCCAAGTTTCGTGCAAATCCATTCAGCCGTTCGAGCTAAAAGTGAGGCCAAACGCCCTAAGGAAAAATGAATGGGAAAAAACGCGTTTTGGGACCCCCCTTTTTTCTCGGCCCCCCCTTTACGAACCCCCCCTCAAATTTTCAGGGGATGCTCAGAAACAAAATGTGCCATTTTCCTGAAAATTTCAGCCGATTCCGTCCACAAACGCTAAAGTTATTAGACATAGAATTTTCAAAAGTTCCATAGAGAAAAAATCCTAACTATATATACCTACTGAAATGTGGTGTTTCATATTGGTTATAAAATATGTATAAAGTTTGACCTGTTGTTAAATAAGTACTTTATATATGTTTAGGAATTTTTCACAAAGAAGAAGTGTAGTTTGTCATCTTTAAAGGACTGTTTGGTTTTGAAAATGAGGTACAGTGTTAATTTGGTTTTGCTAATGTATTCGGGTGAGATGAACAAAATGTTCCACGTTTACAAATTATACTTTGTGTGGAAATAGTGGGGTGGGGGTAGGAGATGAATGTGCTATTAAGTTACAAGAGATAAAACGAAATCCAGAACCGTTATGTGGGCAGGTTGTGGTGTCATTTTTGACACTGAGAGGTAGATTTAAATGTAAGTCGAGGTATGTTGTTGTACTGTGAGGCCGTCTACAGTGTTTGGAGATTAAGTGGAGAGGAGATTGAGATAGTAAAAGTGAAACTTCTTTTTATATGTACGCATAGTTTGAATCATTTGGTCATAGGTTGAGATATAATATGAATATTGTTTCTGGTTTGCATTTGGGTATCGTTAATAGTTTTAGTAGTTTCTGACTAGTGAATAATAAAAAGGCAGAAATACTAAAATATATGGTAGAAAACGTATTAATGATTGTTTTTATGAAATAGAAGTGGTTGGGGAGTGCTTCTTTAGAAGAGATGTTTTATAAATGTGTGAGAGATAAAAAATAAATTAAAATGTGCTGTATATTTTCTGTATGACTTTGTTGACAGTAGTAAAGTACATGTGATTATAAGTGATACTATTTGGTAGGCTGTGTCCCTGTGCTGGATATACGTAGGTGTTGAAGTGGTCTGGGTTTTACTGGTGCTCAGATTCACTATCCGTTTTGAGACACTCTTCAATGTTTTCTTTCCATTTAATGTCTTTAATATAGATATAGTAAAGGGACGGTATATCAAAAGTTTGGGAATTACAACTTTGTTTACTCTCCTCATCCCCTCTCATACACTTGACAGAGTGTTTAAACAATTCTAGTACCATATAAATGTTTATCTAGCAAAAGGTGGTGAAGTTCCAGTGAGCTCATTTATAAACCATGCTATGGGATGGTTTATGTTTTACCCGTCAATTTGCATGTTTGAATACTTTTTGCTGATAAGTGTTCCGGCAGACACCTGCTGAAATTAATACCGTCTATGGGTATAGTGGCGCTACTGGGAATGGTTGGTGTCTTTGTTTGATTTCGTACGGTTAAGCAAGGACGGGGTGGGGGTGGTAGAGGTGGGTATGTTGATGATTAAAACACAGAATTTAGTAACGTGCAGATGTCGAGCTACTAAAGGTGATGTAGCACCAATGGGACCATTTGTAAAGTGCCCTAAGGCATGGTATATGTTTTACCTGCAAATTTGCATGTTTTAATATGTTTTGCTGATGAGCGTGTCGGGAGACATCTGTTGGAATTAGGCCTCTGTATGGCTATAATGGTGCTTCTACGTTTGCTGGGGCTCCTTCTTTTATTACGTAAAGTTAAGCAAGGGTGGGTGTGGAGGTGGTGTAGTGGTACTGTGACTACCTATAAACCATCTCATGGTATGGTGTATGTTTTAGTTGCAAAATTGGAGGTTTTAATAGCTTTTGCTGATGAGCGTTCCGGCAGACACCTGTTGACATTAAGTCTATGTATGGCTATAGTGGCGGTAACAGGAGTGCTGGGGCTCATTGTTTGATTATGTAAGGTTAAGCAAGGGCAGGAGTGGGGGTTGGGGAGGTGGGTATGTTGTTGATTATAACACTGACATTTGTAACGTGGACATGTGTAGCTAGTAAAGGTAATGTAGTGCCACTGGGCCCATTTATAAACTGTGCTATGGGATGGTTTATGTTTTACCCGCCAATTTGCATGTTTGAATAGTTTTTAGTGATAAGTGATCCAGCTGACACCTGTTAAAATGTACCCTTTGTATGGGTATAGTGGCGCTACTAGGAATGGTGGGATTTTATATTTGATTTTGTACAGTTAACCAAGGGCAGGGGTGGGTGTGGGGGAGGTGAGTATGTTGGTGATTAAAACACAGAATTTAGTAGCTTGCAGATGTCGAGGTACTAAAGGTGATGTAGTACCAGTGGGAGCACTTATAAAGTGCCCTATGGCATGGTACATGTTTTACCCGCAAATTTGCATGTTTTAATGCGCTTTGCTGATGAGTGTTCCGGCAGACAGTTGTTGAAATTAAGTTCCTGTTTTGCTATAGTGGCTCTACTAGGTTTGCTCGGGCTCCTTCTTTGATTTTGTAAGGTTAAGGAAGGATGGGAAGAGGGTGGTGTAGTGGCAGTGGGACCATTTATTACTTTGCTTTGTGGTATGATATATGTTTTTCTGACAAATTCCCATGTTTTAATACCTTTTGGTGATGAGTGTTCCAAAAGACAGCTATACAAATCACACAACAGTTTTGAAAAAAATTGACTATCTTTGCGAGGGCCGAAAACAGAGCCCAATAGAGACCTGTTTGGAGGCTCCCTGAAAATAACTGCCGGTCGTCAGTCCTGGCCAAATTAAAGCCCAGCATCCATCCATTCCAGTACCAATCCCTAGCATCTATCATGAACATCCTACCCGTCTATCCTAAGTACTGGTCCATACATTCATTTATCTTTCCATACATACATTGATACATCAATCCATCCATCTACCTATCCATTCATCCATCTGGCCTTGCATCAACTTGCCCTTTATTCAACTATCTGTCCTTATTTCCGTGCACCCTCCGCCCCAATCCTAAATAGGGCGTATTATACTCATCCACTCAGCCTCTTAAGGGGTGGAAAAGGCTGGAGATAAGCATTAACAGGCAGATGTTTTTATAAAGAACAACAAAGCTTTGAGTTGCTCTTTGTGGAGCATAGTTCACCACCCTTCTCTGGTGGTGTTTTAAACAAAGGTTCATCTAGCGAAAGAAATACTTAGAAACATAACGTTTTGTTCAGTTGTGTATAGGAACACTGCTTTAAAGTGGTCGTGACTTAAAGATAGTAAATACCTGTACTTATTACATTTGAGAGAGTATACCAGAGAGATTATTTGGGATGGTGAGAACCTGCAGTTCTATATTTCCATGTGAAGCACAGTATATGAATATAAAAGGAATTGTAAAGCTTTTATCTTCATATTAAATAGGGGGTGTGAGAACTAAGTGAGCCAGGTAAAGTGTGTGTTTTCGTAGCACTAAAACAAAACACTGTGTAAGGTCAGAGCAGGGTAGTGCTGGAGTTGCCTGTTTGTGGTCGTCTGCAGAGGCGCAACAAGAGTGAAATTTCAGGGGAGCCTAATTCTTTCAGCAATAGGCAGAGTGGGGTTGTAGGTGCTGTAAAAAGGGGTGAAAAAGGACAGAGTCTCATTTACAAAAAAATGGTCTTTTGATGACCTGTGAAGTACTCGGTGGAGCTCTATGTGTGCGCCCGGGAAGCTGACTCAAAGAGTCCGGGGCAATGGGCGTTGCGCGCAAGGTGGTCTGTCTGCTAATCACCCTACAATGATTTCTATCCTGAGAGGAAATGGCTCTCTTTAAAGGATTTCCCTTCTACTACAATGTGACTCACCTGGAATGATGTCTGCATTTCTCAGTAGTGAGCAATGTGCATGGTCTCACAGACTCAATGCAGTGCAATAAAAAAAAAAACGAACTACCTTTGCCAGGCCCGAAAATAGAGCCTCATAAAGACGCATTTCCAGGCCCACCAAAATGCTGTGGGGTGGTGGGGTACGGTGGTGAGGTAAAAAGTAAGAGGTAGTGCAGTTACATATAAATTGTAAAGGTGTATGTAAATAATTAAATAAATAATTGCTGTATGTTCTATGGCAGTACTTGTCATCCTATTGCTCCCCTGTCGTGCTCCATCACATTGCAGCACTGGGTCTGAAAGTTGTTAGTCGAAGTTTTGTAATTGTATGTTAATTATTTTAACATAGTGAATAGATGTAAAAAATAATTGAATCTATTTTTTGTTTTTCAGAAAATTGTTTCATTTGGATTAAAATTTGCAAATGCCTAGAAGAAGTGAAAAAAAAGAAAAGAGAAGAAAAATATATATTTGGCCAAAAGGAAAGAGCGTGAATTAGAGAAAAATGTGAGTTGTAGAGAAAGAGTTTGTTCTACTAAAAGTACTAGACAATTTGTGAAAAGAATATTACGAACATTTAATGAAAAAAACATCATACAAAGCAAAAAGTAGAATTTTTCAAGTCAGGTGAAGCAGGCTTCAATTTCAAATAACAAGAAAAAGAAACATGATAAACAAACAGTATCTGTTACTCGGAGACAAAAGCAAATTCAAGAAATTCATCAGAGACTTTTTCGATCTAGAGTGATTCCGAATTTAATGAAAACATGCTGCAAATGTAAAAGGAAAGTGTTGCAATTCAAAGAGAAGCAGTGTATTGAAAGTATAGTGGATACTGCTTTCAATTTAAAACAAAAGATATTCATTCTGATTTTAAAGAGAATAAAACTGTTGGATAAAATAGTCAGTGTTGAAAGACAAAAGTAGAAAAAAAAACTTGTGAACCGAACCAACTTTTGCAAAATCTTTAGTGCACATTAGAAACATACTTCTACTAGAGAGCCTTTTTTTAATGAGGAAAGTTACTTCCAGGAAAATAGTTTACCATTTGCAGTTGATACTGAAGGTTGTTGCTATGAAGTTCAGGATGATTGTCCTCTTCCAAAGGAGGAAACGGTTGGTAAAAGTGCATTAGAGTTAATAGCTGAAGAAGTACATGGGAAACGTATACAAGCTCCTGTGTATAAGTGGGGTTGTAGCAGTATTTGTAGTATGCAACAGGAATCTATTGATATAATGCAGAATTTGCTACGAGAATATACACAGAAACGTATTAAACAGTTGTTACAAAGACTAGATCCATGTATTGTAAGAAAATATAATGAGAGATATGGGCTTTCTCTAGGCTTGTCTTTCAAGAAAAGTTTTAAAAGTTTTTTTCATCACTTGAGGATGTTAGCAGTACACCATTCAGAAATGCAGAAGTTTGTGAGGAAACTGTACTATGTAAAAAATCCTGCATTAGGTTTAAGTGAAATGAATACATGTCTTTTATCTGGTTCTATATCAGATGTTCAAAAAAAGTGTGATGATTTTGAAATGCAATATTTTGGTTCAGAAGAGAAGTCCATAGAAAGTGAAAGTTTGACAATTACAGATGTTGGAGGAGATGGGAAAGTGATTAGTACTGATTAGTTTGTACTAATTAGTTTGAAAAGAAATTGGAAAGTTTAATGTAGTGTGCTCTGAAATACCAAACTATGAGGCCCATTAGGATGTCGGGCGAATCGCTACCGCCATGCAGGCGGTGGTGATCCGCCCGATATCCGACCCCGGCCACCACCCATTTCCCCCACCATATTACAATGGCGGGGGGACTGCGGTGAACGGAAACACCGGCCGCTGCTTTTCCGCCCCGGTCGCCTTGCGGCCGGGGCAGAAAAGGGTTCATATGGCTTGCGGTGTCTTCCAGACACCACCAGCCATATTAGGATGGCCTCATGCAGATGCCACGGAAAGGAATGTGGTCTTTACTTTGGGGGCCCCCTGCGGGCCCTCATGGTGAAGGCGAGAGGAGGGGTGCACATGGGGGTACCTGTGGTACCCCCTGCATTCGCATACACAAAGCGGCAGGCACTACGCGGTGCCTGCCGCTTTGTGTATGCAAATCCATGCCTGCATTTTTAACATTGTGGCGGGCGGTGCTTTCAGCACCGCCCGCCACAATGTTAAAAATACATGATGCGCCCGCCAGTGTGGCGGGCGCATCATAATTGACATGGCGGGACCACCGCTCACGTCGCGAACGGTCCCATTTTCCATAGGGATGGCGGGCGGGCAATGTCCGCCCGCCATCCTAATGGGGGCCTATGTTTGTGTTTAGCGCTAACGTACTCATTATAAAAGTCAAAGTAGGAATGTTCATTTGTGTTTGAAAAGTGAAAAGGAGACCAATGGTAAGTGGGAAGATTTTATAACTTGTAACTTGTTTGTGGAAGATCGATTTGTGTTAGGTAGTGATCAATGTATATGTAAATATTGTTACAACAAATTAGAAGAGAACAAAATGCCTGCTAGAGCAGTGCATAATAACTTAGAATTAGTAGCTATACCAGAGGAACTGGCCACATTGAATACATTTGTGTCGGTTCTAGTTCAATCTGTTCTTCCTTTTCAAACTATAATTCGGATGGAGTCTAAAACAGGTAAACTGCCACCAACAGACTTGCAAAGAGGGCTGAAAGGAAGAGTGGTGTACTTACCTTTGGATTTTAAGAAAAATATTGAATCTATTGCTGGAGAGAAAGAAGAAAATGAGGCAGTAGCTATTTTAGTAAATGGTGTACCAACAAAGAGTCGGAAAATATGGCAAGAATTTGTGGATGTTAATAAAGTTGAAAATGCTACCTTATACCTTATAACCCCTTCCATGCTCATGACGAGCTCAGCTCGTCATTAGGTATACCTCTATGGTGCTCATGACTAGCTGAGCTCATCATGACCACATCCATTGACATTGAGTCCCAGCACAGGGGAAAAATCTGCCAAGCAGCCAAGGTGATAAAGTACAATATTAATCACAAAACTGCAAATGTGGATAAACAAGGATATAATTGAACAAGTCAAGGACTGAAGAGATTTATGAACATTACACAATATGTCCATTGCATTCAAAAGAAGTAATAGGAAGCAGCATTGAATTATTTCAAATAGAAAAAGCACAGGGAACTCCAATGAGTGTTTGGGAGAAAAGCTTGGAAGTTCATCAATCACTTTTTTCTGCGAAAGAATTTGTGGCGAAATTTCAAGAAACAGATGAAAATTTAAAAGCGCAGTTATTCAATTTTATGGCATGTCAACGTGGAACAAAAGAGTAGTGGTATCGTTGTCTTGGAGAACTCAAGTGTATGTTACGGAACTTAGGTACACCAACATGGTTTGTCACACTTAGCTGCGCAGAGTATGCATGGTAAGATTTGCTTGAGTTTCTAAGAGAAGCGAATTCCAATATAAAATATGTTGAAATGAAGACTCCTGGTGAACTGTGTTCATTGGATCCTGTAAATGTGTGAATATATTTTAATCATAGGTTTCAAGCTATGATGTCTTTTATTTCCAATAAACAAAAAATCGACCTCTTGGAGAAGTTACCAATTTCTTTAGGAAAAAGGAGTATCAAGAAAGAGGTGCACTTCATATACATATGCTACAATGGATCAAGGAGGCACCTACATTTGGAAATGATTCTGATGAAATAGTATTGTCTTTCATCAAAGAGTATGTGACATGTGAGATTCCAAGAGAAGAAGGAGATAGAAGCTTGAGACAGCAAGTTTTACATTTCCAAAGTCATCGTTGTGGAAAGTATTGCAGAAGAAAATAAAAGTCTAAATGAAAATTTTCCACTAAATGTCGGTTTGGTTTTCCCCGTCCAGTCTTCCTAAAGGAAGAGTAAATTCTTTTTTTTCCTCTGTAAGGCACACAATAACTTGGAAATCTCCAAAGAATACCTACAACTTAAAAAGAACAGAAGTGTCAAAGTATATCAACGCGAGAGTGCGAGTGCGCTGACTAATAGCGTATGTCTCACCTCTGATTCACCCCTAAGGCGGAAGCCCGGGACTTAGCTTGCCGATTTATTTTAAAAGTGTGCTTTTTTATTGTGTTGGGGAATCATTTAGCATTTTCTGTGCAACATTTTAAATCTTGACAACCCATACCTCCGGATCACGCCGCATTACTACCCTGCTCCCAGCGCAGCCGATTAGGTTGCTGACGCGGGAGGAGAGAGGGGTCTCAGACGCCATTGGGGAAGGAGGAAAGGGCTGCGGTCCAGCTGCTGGCCGCCTCCCACCCTCCTCTAAACCGGATATAATGGAGAAGACATTCCGTCCGGGCAGCTGGCGCAGCGGGCGCGCCGGCAGCGCGCCCGTCTGCGCCCGTCTGCGCCAAGTCCGTGCCTAGGGCCATACCCCCTGTGCAAATTGTGGAAAATGGGATGAAATATACATACTCTAGTGTGGAACTCCATTTACTGAGACCTATATATAGATGTCCAGTTACTATGTTACCTCAAGAACTTACATATTGTTCGGTATGTGGCCGGGATTTTACCTTCCCTCATATTGACATGGTGAATGAAGCGAACGCCAAGTCCAAGGACCAGGACTGTAAAATTACTCTTGTGAAGGCGGGCCTAATCAATGCAAGGTCATTGGTTAAACACAACACGCATACAGCTGAACTTATTGAAAGCCAAAATTTGGATTTATTATTTATTACGGAAACTTGGGCGGATGCAGCCTCAGACTCTGATTTGGCTTTAGCCATCCCAGAAGGGTTTGCTCTGTATCGAGCGGATAGAGAGAAGAAACGAGGAGGAGGTTTAGCAATTATAACTAGGGATAGTTATAGGGTGAAAAGCTGAGAGAAGGGTAGCAATCCAAACTGTGAAACGTTTTTGTTTCAAATTAGGCTTACAAACAATTTCACATTCAATGGGCTATTATTATATAGGCCCCCCAGTGCAAAGAACACACTGATTGATTCACTTAGCCCTTTCTTAGAATCAAGTCTAGCTAACACTGATTATACAATTATGGGTGATTTTAATTTGCACCTAGAGAAAGATGGTGAACCTAAGATAGCATCTTTTAAGGATGCATTAGCCAATTTTTCATTAGAACAAAAGGTTTTTGTAGATACTCACTGCGCCGGTCACTCATTAGATGGGATTTTTTCATCCTGTCAGTGGTTAAATAACATTGACACTCTATTGGTCCCCTGGTCTGACCACAAGGTAATTATGTTCTCATTAGAAATCAGGGAAAGTACTGGAAGACCGGTGGAAAAGCTTAGGCAGGCCACATACCCTGATTGGGCAAAGACGGACTCTCAGGTTCTTATAGATAATCTACAGGGATCCTATCCCGACCTTGGTCCAGAGAGCAATATAGCCAGTGAGCAACTTAATGACTGGATAAAAGCAGCTGTGAAGGTGGCTGTACCACGAAGAAAAGTGACCTTCAAGAGGAAAACTCCATCACAGCCTTGGTTCTCGGAGGCATTGAGGGCGCGCGAAACAGAGATGTAGAAGGGAAGAGAAAAAATGGAGGTCAAACTATGATACTAAGCATAAAGAAGATTATAAAGTAGTTTTAGGCTCGTATAAAAAGTTGATAATATCAGAAAAAAGCAAATACTTTGTGCAAAAAAATAATGACTCAGAGAATCTAGTAAAGCCCTTTTTTCTACTGTCAAGAGACTAGCTAAAATCGACAATACTAGTATAGAGACAATTACAGCGGACTTCTGTAACACTCTGGGTGAATTCTTTGTAAACAAGGTTTCCTTGGTTTTTAACTCTTTTAAGACTCACCTCTCAAACAATGCAGATTTGGTTATCTCCGGCCCAATAAAAGCTTCGGAGGACCTGTTGCAAACTCAAATGTTTTATTTCTCCCCACCCCCCGTAGAGGAAATTATAAAGGAAGTTAATTTCACAAGTTCAGGCAGTCCAATGGACCCACGTCCACCAAAAGTAATGCAGCTTTTTCCAGAACTACTTAGTTCCGCTCTGACAAAGTTCTTTGCACAAATTATAAGTTCAGGAATTTTTCCAGATGACTGGAAAAAGATATCAATAAGGCCGCTCCTGAAAAAATCAAATCTGGATAGTGATGAGCCCAGCAGCTACAGACCCATAGCAAGGATCCTATTTATGGCGAAAATCCTAGAAAAGCTGCTAAATAAACAGCTATCTCGGTACATAGCAGAGGGCGGAAGGTTAGATCCTTCTCAATACGGATTCCGAGAGGGACATGGCACGGAAACAGCTCTGCTGATGGCGGTTGAAGAACTCAGGAGGCTGCTGGACAAAGGAGGGAAGGCCGCCTTAGTACTATTAGATCTATCGGCGGCCTTCGACACGGTTAGCCATGAAATACTCCTGGCCCGCCTAGCAGAAGCAAGGGTCCATGAGTCTGCAATATCTCTCCGTGCATCATACCTTCGAAATAGAACTTTCCTTGTTGAGTTAGGTGAGGTAAAGTCCAAATCTTTTAGTTCACCGTGTGGGGTACCCCAGGGGTCTGCATTAAGCCCTACCCTTTTTAATTTATATGTAGCTCCGCTGGCAAAAATTATAAGGGAATGTGGCTTTACCCCAGTATCTTATGCTGATGACACCCAGATAGTGGTGTCTATCAGTAAGGAGGTGAATGAGACAGCAGATAAATTCAAACATTGTATGTCACAGGTCAGTCAGTGGATGATGGACAACTGTCTAAAGTTAAATGGCGACAAGAGTGAAGTGCTGTTGCTGGGTGGTAATGATGACATCTGGTCACCAGCATGGTGGCCAGACAATCTGGGGAGTTGCCCGGACCCAGTAGACAAAGTAAGGAACTTGGGAATGACCTTAGACATCAAGCTTTCTTTTGATGCTCAAGCAAACAAACTTGCATCCACAGTTTGGCTCATCCTAAAGATGATAAAGAAACTACTGCCCTACATACCAGATGATACCCGAAAAACAGTAGTGACGGCATTGGCATTGTCTAGATTAGACTATGGCAATGCCTTGTATGCTGGAGCCCGAAAACAAATCTTAAACAAGTTGCAACGCCTACAGAATGCAGCTGCAAGGCTGGTTCTCGGTATCCCCAAATATGAGCCAATTACATCTAAATTAAAACTTCTGCATTGGCTCCCAGTGGAAAAGAGGGTTTGTTTCAAATCACTATGCCTGGCATTTAAGGCGGTTCAGGGCCTAGGATCACAGTTTTTGCGTACCAATTTGAAACTGTATGAACCAGGCAGGATGCTTAGATCAAGGCAATTGAAATTAATTAGTATCCCAAAATTCAAACGAACCAATTGGGGTGGGAGAAGTTTTCTGGTACATACAGCACAGGCATGCAACCGGCTGCCACTTGGTATAAAAGAAAGTCCAACACTGGCTCTATTCCGAAAGGCAGTGAAAACTTGGCTTTTCACTGCGGACTGTTAAGGGAGTTATGTTTCCATAATTGAGGCCTGCTATATGTCCTAGCGCCAAGACGCCTTCGGGCAATCGCGCGCTGTATAAGTTGATAAATCAAATCAAATCAAATCAATCAATGACTACAATCCAGTCATTTTAAAAATGTGGAATGCAGACATGGACATCAAGTATGTTGCAGATAACTAAATTGCTGTTGCACGCGATATTATATCGTACATAACAAAATCAGAAAAAACAGAGATGAAACAAATGTGGGAAGAAATTGCACAAGAGAAAAGCCTTAGCAAAAAATGAGACAGCTTTACTTGGAAATGCTTTCCCACCGAGAAATTGGATGCTATGAATGTTCAGACCACTTGTAGTCTTCACGTTTATATTCAAAGTCATGAGGAATAATTTGGGTAAGTTTAGGTCTTGCCTGCAAATAGGATAGAGTGCTGAAATCACTGGAAGAAATTGAACAATTAGCAGCAAATGAACCAGATACTACAGACATTCTTAAAATGAATATGTTGGAGAAATACTATCCGAAAAGGAGTCGATATCTGGACCAGCTATGTCTGTATGAAGTACTTCAACATTACAGCTTCAAAAGAAATGTTAAACAGAATTTAAAAGATGGAAAATTTGCAGTAATTGGATGTCATGGTTGTTTAGTAAAACATGGAAAGGGTAATCTTATAAACCACAAGAAACTTAGATGTGAAACTCCAGATAAGCGGGAATTTTACTATTTAGCACTTCTGCAACTGTTTAAACCATGGCGTAGCGAAAGTGAGTTACTTGGAGACTTTGACTGCTAGGAAGATTCTTTTAAATCATGTAAAGATAGCATTGGATGTACAATTTTTCCTACATATTTAAAAATGTTGAATGATGAAGTTGTACAGAAAAAGACTATTACAGCTGAAATAGCTCATGGAAGTTCTCAAGATAGTCAAAGTAGTAGTCCATGTAGTCAAGATCCTCTTGGACAACCAATGCTGGAAAATGAAGCAGTGATTGCTATGCATGAAGTCGGAATTGCAATGCAACAAGCACACAAGGAGAATATTACATTGGAAAACTTAGAAGAACAAGTAAATGTTGAACAGAAAGGAATAAGTGCAAGTGAGAGTACGGTTAGAACATGGTTTGTTGCACGAAAAAAGAATGTATGTGTTCATCTTTTAAACCTCTTCTAATGTACATCAGTGGTCAAGCTGGGACAGGAAAAAGTGTTTTAATTAAAGTTTTGACCAGTTATCTTAAAAAAAAACTACTGGTACACATTTATGTTGTGTGGTAACAGCTCCAATTAGATTAGCTGCGCACAATGTTAAAGGAGTTACTTTGCTTAGAATATTGATGTTACCAGTTGAGCATGATAATAAATTAGAATATCAGAAGTTGTCCGGAGAAGCTTCTTATGAAGTGTCAAGAGTGCTGAAGAAAATTAAACTTTTAATTATTGATGAGGTGAGCATAGTCTCAAACCTAATGCTTGCTTTTATGCACTTAAGAATGCAACATGTATTAAAAACAGATTACAACGTTCTCTTTGGAGGAAAATGTTAATTGTATTTGAAGATCTGCTACAACTAACCCATATAAAAGGAGATCCAGTGTTTAAAACTCTTCTACATGAAGACACTAAGACATCTTTGGAAAGTATTGGAAATGTGAAACTGTGGTTACATTTTGATTATAAAGAACTCACTCAGAATATGCAACAAGCAAGAGATGAAGATTATGCAAATATTCTAAAAGATGTAAGAATTGATGTTCTAAGCAAACATGGTAAACAAGTTTTCAAAGTTGTCTACTAAAGAACTTGTTTACAAATGAAAACACAAAAGCAGAAGTAATGTACAAGAAAATGAAAGAAGAAAAGTCTATAGTTTGCTTAATGCCTTCCATGGAAGAGTGTTATACATTTCATAGGAGCTTATGAAATTGGAAAATCAAGAAACTCTTCACATTGAAGATATTGATAAAATCGAGCATCAAGGAATAACAATTGTTCTTTCAGAAAAACTACAGACTAAATTGGATTCTTTGGAATAGTCTGCATTAAAAACTGCTGCCTTAGAAAAAAATGTAGATGTATGTTTAAACTGTCAGGTAATTTTGAAATGTAATCTGAATGTAGAAGAAGGTTTAGTGAATGGAGCAATGGGGAAAGATGTTTATTTTGTGAAATATCAAAATAGAAATGGAATTGAATTCTTGAAAGTTAAATTTGATCAGATTTCAAAGGTAAGACAGATTGCACATTCTGCTGCACGTTTTTTGCTTGTAAAAGACTTGCATGTTCGTAGAAAACAGCATCCCTTCTGTTTAGCATATGCAATAACCATTCATAAATCACAAGGTTTAACTGTATATAATGCTTTGGTAAATGTAGGAAGGGAATGGTATATGTTGCATTATCTCATGTTAGAACGTTGCCTGGTTTGTTTTCATTTGATTTTGATGAGAACAAGGTTGTGCTGATGTTAATTGTCTAAGAGTATATAATTGTTTGAGAAGGCTTTGTACTCTAAGTTTAGATGAATATTCTATTTATGAGAAATGTGTTGTGTGTTCAAAATGTAAACATGTTGAAGAATCAACTATGGTTGAAAAGCAGAAAGAAAATCAAGAGAAAAGAAAAAATGTAAAGAAGCAGAAAATACAAACAAGTCATGATGTTGTCGGATACCAATTAGAAAATGCTTCTGGTGTCAAATGCTATGGTAATGTTATTCTAAACGTTATATTTAATCGTGAAGATGTTTATGGTGAAATTATGGAAAGACATGAAAAAAGATTCTGTTCAGCACTTTATACTTTATTTCAAGAATTGAGAACTGATAGAAGTAAGATACATTCTGCTTTGGCTATTTGCCAACTGTTGGATACATGTACTGGATCTTTAACGTTCAGTGCTAATATACAACAAGATGCACATGAATTTCTGATGGTTATGCTTAGAGTACTAGAAGATGAAGGAATTCAGTTTGAGAATTTATTTGGACTCAGTTACAAATGGGAACATGAATGTAAACAGTGTTCGTTAACCACTTCGCTGCTAAGGCACCTTAATATTTTACATTCATTTTCCATTGAAATATATGGAAAGTTCATGACGAGTTACCCTTGTCATTAGCATCGAAGAGGTTAACTTCAAGCACTATAGTTGACAGACAACGATTTCTATATTTAACAACACCTGACTGCAAATCTGTACCATTTTCCAAATTAGTAAAAGAAGCTGATCACGAGATGATGTGTTCTCATTGTAAATCAACAATGCTATATACATTATGCCTACAAAGATATGGAAAATATTTGATTATAATGCTGCAACGCTGTAGACTAAATGGAAGAAAAGTGGAAACCAAAATTAAAAATGTTGCTAGTCATGGAGTTCTGGACTTTTTGGTTCCGTCCAGAGGTGTCAGGGTACAACACCCAAAGACCCCGGAGTTCCACCTGCCTTGGTGCACAAATGAACAGAAACACGGGCTTCTCGATGGTGGCGTCAAAGACCAAAGGTTTATTACTGCAGGGACACAGAAGTCACAGAATCTACACACGGGCAGAGACTAGGAGCCTGTTCGATTTGTACAAAGTGGGTTGCTCCTTATATACGAAATTTTAAGCTGGGGGCGAATTCTTTACATGTAATACATTCCCAAAACCTTTGTGTCTAAAACAATAAATATTTGGTGTTACACAGGAACCGTCGATAATATCTGAGGCCAAACATTGCGAAAAGAGGGGTTCCCACTAGTTTGTCACAATTCCCTGTCAATATTGCATTCAGGACCCGGACCGCCTCATCGTAAAGTTCGTTACCTCCCCCTAATAAAGATTCAGAAAGAAAGAAACAGAGCCAGGTGTGGAAGATCGAAAAGCGGGATAAGGGATGTTTGTGGGTTGTAAATGGGCAAGGCTACCGGCTTCGGCCGCCTAATCATGATCAGGTACAATGGACACGAAGACCAGTTTGGCAGGACTGGCCTCGGGCAGAGGAGGCAGCCTTTGTCGAGTCATGCAGCTACAGCGTGATCTGGTTTAAGGTGCACGTGTCATGTAAGAGGTGAATCTCCGGCTAAGGCTACGTGTCCTTAATCAAAGTGGAGTGAATGAAGTGATCAGAGGCTATTGCATATGTGAGGGCAAGGAAACACAAAATGGCGGCCATGATCTAAGATGGATGCCATGGGTATATCAGAAATATGTCAATGGAAGGAGTGCTCTTGCTCGTAGCGTAGCGAAAACACTAGGATATACTAAATGGATCATTTGCGGTTCACTGATACCAATATTATGTATTTCCGACAAACTTGAAAACACGGGTTCAAGTCGTCACGGAACCGTCACGGAACCTCAGACCCTCCTTTTGCCCTTACATAGGCAATTACTCAGTCTATGTCAGAATCTAGTTCTATGCTCATCAGGTCAGTGACATGTTGTTGTATCATCATCCTTTCTCGTGTCTTTTCTCCAAACGCAGGTGGTTTTCTGAGACAAGCCGCAGCACAAAGACTACACAGAGCAGGACCACACTGGATAATCAGACAACATGAGAATAGGAATACTAGGATGCCACTAATGACCATTAGAACCTTCCATCCCCACGCTGATATCAGAGTCCAAAACCACTCCATGAAGGACCAGTTTCCTTTGTCTACATGTATAGTGTCTGAAATCTTGTGCAACTTAGAGATCGCCTCATAGACTGTTGGAGCATTATTAGGAATAAAGACACAGCAGCTCGATTGGATCATTCTGCATACCTCACCTCGATCTGCAAGTATAACGTCTAGAACCATACGGTTCTGCAACGTCATGAGCCTATCCGCCTGAAGCTCAGCTGTCAGATTGCTAAGGGCACCAGCAGTTTCAGTAATAGTAGATTCAACTACCCGTGTTAGCTGACGTATGTTTCTACTATTGGCCATAGGTCCCCAGAACGGAAGGAAGCCTTTGAAGAAGTCTCCGGCTTCCTGACCAGCGGTATCTTCCTTGCTGAAGACACCTCTTGCTACTCTTGTTCGGTGGTAATCAGGTGAAGCAGTGTATGTCGGAGGCAATAATCGAGCAATATAACATGATCCTGAGAAGTCGGCAGGCAACCATGTATAAGCTCTGTCTCGACAAATGAAATAAGTACCCCTAGCAGTAAGAAAGGCAGGGGAAGAGTTAGCCGGAAACACATAAGTCTCTACGCACTCACTCCTCCCTAGCTGAGCTCTCGGATTTCTCCCATTACCTTGCAAACAGACCTGACCTCGGTGAGGTACGACCCAGATTGGAATTGAGCTTTTACGCTTGCTTTCTCCTAAACTAAGGCGATACTCTGAAGTATTCCAACTTAAATATACTCGCAATTCGTCTCTAGGGTAAGATGGAGTATTATTGACGTCCTTGACCATGTCAATAATTCCCTGGACTAAAGCTTTGTTAGCAGAGTTATATTTAGTGGAACGCGGTGGACGTGGAGGATAAGTTTCAAGGGCATAAGCAAAGATGGTTTGGAAGGCCTGAAATGATCCATTATAGCTGTAAGGCAAAACCAAATAGGGAATACCTTTATCCATAGTGTGAGGTATCAAGCCACACACCCAGCAGTCTGTAGTGTTAACTACCAGTTGGTGTTGGTGCAAGAGCTGTACAAAAGTGTTGTTGGTGAATTCTGAGCGTCTGGCTTGCTCATGTTCCGGAAATGAGTGAAAGGAGTGTATAGAAGAAACAGTAGAAATAGCAGGATCAAGGGGAGGTACTGTAGTAACTGGCACAAAAATCAAATTTATGCTAAAGACGATTCCACCCACCAATGTTGCTAAAACAATCAAAAATGTAATGGCACATTGCATCAGAAAACATTTGCTGTGAAGAATTCTATTAAGTCTGTTTCTGCGAACGTAAATCACATTTTCTCGTTGCAGCGCAGGAAGCTCCATCTTCTACAATCCGCTCGCGACCACTGATGATGTGTACGTAGATGAAAATGCCTCTATCAGCCCTGGGAGTTCCCAGAACTAACAGAAAGATCGACCTTGTGTCAGACCCCTGCAAATTCAAACTAGGCACACAGCCACGACCCTACGGCTACCCAGACGGCAAGGCAATTTTAAAAACAATAAACAATAGCAAAACTTCCTGGCTGAAGGCAAAAGTTCAATATATCAAAAATCACAATATGCAGTTGCCTGCTTTATTTGTCCTTTTTATGGCTTCTAAGGTTGTATCTCTGCTTCGCTGGTACTGTTTGATCGGAAAATAGTGTATCACTAGCAGCTGTTGCAGAGTTTAAGTTCGCAGATAACAAAGTTTCTTCTGATGCTGGAGACAAATGTTCAGTGTTCAAAGGAGTCTTTTCAGGAGGAGAGTCAAGTTTCAAAGTGTCAGTAATCAAATCGGCATCGCTGAAAGGGATAAATTTCGGAGTGATTTCAGATTCGGAGGCACCAATTCCCTTCTTCACCCAGTCGTCGTAAGGCAGCGGCAACGGAACACGCTTTACGTGAGAAGCGTGAATCCAGTGTTTACGGCCAGCGACACGTACGGCTGTCCTCGTTGCCAGCAGGACCTGGAAGGGGCCGATGTAGCGAGGCTGAAGATTCTTTGTCCTCGCGAAGTTTCTGACCACCACGTGGTCGCCGGGTTTCAGCTGATGCCCTGGACTCTCCGGAGGTTTTGGCAAAGCATCGAAGACCTGTTGATGAATAAGACTCAATTTAGCAGTCAAGTCGTAAAGGTAGTCTATCAACATAGGATATTCAATGGAGCAAAATTGTTTAGGCCTCGGCACACCCCAGATATTTGCCGGGCGGCCAAACACAATCGCGTATGGAGAAAGCCCTATTCTAGAATGCACTGTTGCTCTCGTTGATAACAAGGCCAAAGGAAGTGCGTCTGGCCAAGCTAAACCTGTGGATGCTTGTATTTTGGCTATCTTAAGCTTGAGAGTGCCATTGTAACCCTCGACTAAACCAGCAGATTGGGGATGGTTTGCACTATGGAATTTTTGTTTCAATCCTAGGCCGGCACACACACTCTGCATAACTTTCCCTATAAACTCACTTCCGTTATCTGACCATACAATCCGTGGCATTCCATACCTAGGGAAAAATTCCTTGAGAAGAATTTTGGCAGTAGATAGAGCAGTGTTGTCCTTTAGTGGGTATGCTTCTATCCACCTGGAAAAAGCACAAACTACCACCAGGACGTATTTTAAATTGTTGCAGCGTTCCATGTGAATGAAGTCTAACTGAATCACTTCAAAGGGGCAGGAAGGAGGAGCGAAATGACCAGCTGGAGTTGGAGTTCCCTTGCCAGGATTATGCATCAAGCACACCATACAATTTTTCACCACTCTCTCTGCACACTTACTGATTCCCTCATTCTTCCAGACCGGAGCCAACATCTTACATATCCCTTTAGAACTTATATGCGCCATTCCATGCGCCATCGTCACTACTGCAAGCACATACGCATCAGGCAACATCCAACGCTGCTGTTCTGTCAAATCAATCCAACATCCATTCGAGTCCAACTTGCCCGTACTTTCTCTCCATACACGTTTCTCTTCCTCAGTCGCTTCTTTCTGAATCTCTTTCACACTTTCCATAGTGTCCTCACACATTCCAGACTCAGCAATCCATCTTGCAGACGTAGCAACATACATTCTACTCATCGTGTCTCTAGCTGTCTGTTTAGCAGTTTCATCAGCAAAGGCATTCCCACGACCAACATCATCCGTGATTGCTTTATGAGCACTGCACTTCACAATCGCAACTTCAGTCGGCAAGGTTAGAGATTCCAACAAGTCGTTAACTAGCTGACCATGTTGGATCTTAGTCCCATGGGACGTAATGAAACCCCTTTCTCTCCACAACCGGCCAAAACTATGGGCCACGCCAAATGCGTACTGACTATCTGTAAACACATTCACTCTCTTTCCCTCAGCTAAAACACACGCTCTCGTTAGAGCTATTAATTCTGCAGCTTGGGCAGAATTCTGACTTACTCTTGCAGTCTCCACAATCGTCTTCAAAGTCGTTACCGCGTAGGCAGCAGTCACATCACCATTCTCCAATTTAAAACATGACCCGTCCACATACAGCGTACCATCTGGGTCGGATAGGGGAGTATCTTTCAAATCGATGCGACCTTTTGTCTCTTCCTCCGTTTTGAAATAGCAGTCATGTGGCTCGGAATCACTCGACTCTTGATCAGTCGGCAACAGCGTTGCTGGATTCAATACATTACATCTTTTGATCTGAATATGACTCGCTAGTAATGTCAGCTCATAACCAGATAATCTCGCACTAGTAAGGTGTTGTGTCTTCGTTCGGTTCATGAGTGTATCCACTGCATGAGGAACCATGACCACTAGCATATTGTTCATCACCAAACCAGCAGATTGTCGAATGGAAGCCGCAGCTGCCGCTGTAGCCCTCAAACAACTAGGCAACGCTCTAGCTACCGGATCTAATGTTGATGAAAAATACGCACAAGGGCGTTGTTTATCACCAAATTTCTGCGTCAGAACACTCAACGCACAACCTTCTCTTTCGTGAACGTAGAGCGTGAATGGCTTGCTGTAATCAGGTGTACCCAATACAGGAGCTGAACACAATGCTTTTCGTAATTCAGTAAAACTCTCTTGACATTCATCAGACCATGGCACCGGAATCGGAACATTTTTCCCAGTCAAAGCTACCAATGGTTTCGCTAAAAGAGAAAAATTTGGAATCCACTGCCTACAGTAAGAGGTAATACCTAGGAAGGCACGTACTTCTCTCTGTGTGCGTGGAACACTCATCTGCGTAATGGCTTTTATTCTTTCTGGGGTCAACTTCCTTCCCTCCTTTGATAAGAGGTGACCTAGGTAGGTCACTTCTTGGCAGCAGTATTGCATTTTGGAAGGAGACACCTTATGATTCAAATTAGACAAATGATGCAATAGGGAAATTGTAGCTGCTTTGCAAGTTTCCTTGTCATCGGCAGCCACTAAAAGATCGTCTACGTACTGTACTAGGGCAGAACCTGGAGGAAGGACAAAAGAATCTAGCTGACTTTTTAAAGCTTGACTGTAAATGGATGGACTTTCACAATAGCCTTGTGGAGCGCGTTTAAATCTGAAACTGCGACCTCCTAAACAGAAGCCGAAAATATCCCTACTTTCTTCGGCTATCGGAATGCTGAAAAAGGCATTCTTTAGGTCAATAACTGAGAACCATGTAGCTGTAGCAGGAATCAATGTTAACAAGGCAGTAATGTCTGGCACTACAGGAAACTGCGGGATTACAATCTTATTAACTTCTCTAAGGTCTATGACAAACCTATAAACTGGAGGTTTTGTAGGATCAGTTCGTTTCAGAATCGGTAAGACAGGACTGTTACAGACATTTCCTCTAGTTTCCTCAACCACACCCTTCTTGATCAAATCTTGCACAATCAATAAAAGTGCACGCTCACCTTCACTCGAGATTTTATATTGAGGAATTCTTGGAAATTTTACATTCGTTTTCAAAGTTACTACATACGGTGGAATTTCTAGGAGACCTACATCGTTGGGACCAGTCGCCCAAAGAGAATCAGGGAGTGAACGTAGCTCCGGCGGGAGTGCGTCCATTGACAAGTACATCGGAGAGGTGATATTTTTACCCAGTGTAAGCTGTACTCCTTCCGGAGAACAGTACAATGTCGCATATAGTCGTTTTAACAAATCTAAACCAAGCAGATTTTCATTACAACCTGTCGTCAAAATCAGGGGTGCTTTCAATCGGCACGGTCCAACAGAAATAGACAAAGGACCAGATATCGGGTTGTACACAGGGGCGCCTGAAAAACCTACGGAAACATTTGTTGAGCCAGACAAAGGTGCGCCAGGGAGTTTCGCATGAATGATAGAACTTTTTGCGGCACCAGTATCCAACAGAAACGGTTCGACTACACCTGATGTTGCTACTGCGACATAAGGCCCACTCTGATCCACTGGAACTGATACTACTCCCTCTCTCTGTCCATGGCTGTCCTAGTACCCATTTTGCTGAAAACCCTCATCTACTTCACAATAGTCTTCAACAAGATATTGTTGAGATCTATTTTGCTGAGCAGATTGTCCATTTCGCTGATCAAAGTGATTGGAGGGACGATCATTCGTTTGTGGAGGCATAGCACCTCGTCCTCGTCCTCTAGAATTCTGCACAAAACCACCACGACCTCTTTGAGCTGCTGCTGCATTATTTTGTGCTAAGATCGGACATTCATTTTTATAGTGACCCTCTTTCTTGCAGTACGCGCACTGATTCCATTGATATTGAGGCCTTGATGTACTATAATCTGTCCTTTGGTATGAGTTTTGCTGCGTATTAGTCTGATTCGCACGAGGCGGATACGCCTGCTGCAAAAGAACTTTAGTTTTTAAATCTTTCGTTTTCTTCTCTGATTTCTCCTTTTCCTCTTTATCCCTATTTTCGTAGTACTGTGCAGTCGCAAGTATTTGCGCTGTCGTAGATACAGCCCACGCACTTTCTGAGTCTTTCAATTTATTGCATAATTCAGGTAACAAATTATGCACAAATTTATCTACAAACAGTCTTTGCCCTCCTTCTGTACTCATATCCTGACCACTATGATCCACAAAAGTCTCTTCGAACCTCGTGAAGAAGTCCGAGACACTTTCGTCTTTCTTTTGCCTACATGCTGACAACTTGTCCCAGTTAACACGTAATGCTGGCATCAGAGTCTTCATTAGATCAATTATTCTACCTGGCAGATTAGCAATCAAAGGTTCGGGTTTCGCACCACCTATTTGTTGACCATCTGCTGCAGTGATAGCTGCCCAATCACCACCTAAAGCAGCCTGATGATCCTCTCTACGAATTTTAGCCCACACTGGTTGCGGAACTACATTACCAAACAACATATCAATGTCGGCTAAGTTCATTATACAAGCCTCAACTGTCTGTGTTAATTCCTTGTAATATCCGGCTGGATTCTTACGCGGGTCTGGCAAGGCCTGTTTCACCGCTAACACTTCTGCTCGCTTCCATGGAATGTGTATCCACACTCGTTGGAACTGTGCTGGAGCAGCCGCAATACCAGCAACCGCATCAGCTTGAATAGCTTTGCGCCAAATCGGAGGAACTTCCCTCATCGGATATTGGCGACTTAGCTTCACTTTACCTTTCTCTAAATCTCTCGGTGAACGAAGAGATGGATCATTCCTAAAACTTAAAATGAGTTCCATCGCTTCCTTTATATTCTCACCCACTATCATTCCAGCAGCAAACTCCTTTTGAACCCTAATTAAATCTTCCAAATCTGATTCGACATCGTCTTCTTCTATCTCCTCACGTAACAACGAGCACATCTCATCAAAGACGTATCGTTGTGTTGGTTCCCCCCACTGCATAAATGTGTCTAACACATCTCTCGTACTATATCTTCTACCCTTCGAAATCCATCTGAGAGCCGTGGAATCTAAAACTCCCCGTTCCTCAGTACTTGGAAGCTGACTCCGTCTCTGAACAGAATCAGTAGTGGGAGTCTTAATCAAAGTTTTATATATAGGAGACAGCATATTAGTAACAGAATCAGTGATTCTTCGACGAACAGAAAGTGGAGTTAGCACACTCGCAGACATAGAGAATGCAGTGGAGGTAGGAATAGATGATGAAGCAGTAGGAGTATCGAGGAAAATAGTTTCTGGAGCAGTAGGTACAGAGGTAGGTATAGGGGCTGGCAGTGTAGGAAGAGGAGGAGCTGTAGGAACATTCACATTCACCACAGGAAGTACAGGAACTTGATTCTGAGGGATAGGAGCAGGAGCACCAGGTTGTCCAGCAACCGGTAACTGAACATTCGGGACAGGCGGAGCCGTAGCACCTTGTGCATACGGTGGAGGTGACCGTAACAGATAAGATAGCAGAGGATCGTTTTCGGAGTCCTCCAGTATCTTAGCCATTTTCGATGGCAAGGCAGGATAGCACTTGTCAATCGCTAAGTTATGCTCTCTAATGGCTACATCTATGGCCTTCTCACACTCGTTAGCCTGCAACTGTTTAGTCGCTTGCTCTAGAGTTAACTCTTCTTGTTCTTTCTGTTCTTTCTTCAACCTTCTCATTTCTCTCTGTTTGGATTCTTTCCGCCAATAACGGAAAGAATCAAACATTGCCGGCCGGGCTTTCTTCTTAAACAATTTCGCTTCTAAGTTGTCGAGAATCTCTGGTTCAAAACTACCATGCAGTGGCCAACTAAGGACACCATCCTTCTTACAATAGCGGACCCATATCTCATTATAAGATATAGGACCCACGCCATACTTGCAATATAAATCATATAGGGGAGTCCCAATCGGAGGAACCAAACAAGAGTCCTCCAATCGCGAGTCACTGTTGCAACTAAAACAAGACAACATTTTCCGACTTACCATTCTCAGTCCGGAACACAAAACAAACAAACACGGAACAAATATGTGCACTTGAACCAAGAACTTAGGCCTACCAAAACGAACTGATGTATCGATACCCAAACTAAACCAAATAGATTATCGTAACTAGAACAACCAGTGATAATCTGACAAAACCAAACCAAACCAAGAACCGATCAAGGATTTTTAACAATCCTCACAAGAGTAACCAGCTAACTATCACTAAATACTTAACTGAGTCACTGAAGACGTCACCAAGGAGAAACCCGTCACGTTTCGCCGTACTAAGGACTGCACCACTTCGGGTCCAAGACAGGGCGACGGTCAAGGCAACGGCCCACTGCAGCCGTCCTGAACGGGAAACCCTCGTGGAAGAGAACTTCGGGCCACTTTTGCGATATGCCGGGATCGATGAAGTGGGGCGCCTCCCTCAGGAATCTTCACACGAAGCTTCTCGAACTCTTCAGGCTTTTGGACCGGTACCGAATGACGTCGCCCCACGTTGGGCGCCAATTGGAGTTCTGGACTTTTTGGTTCCGTCCAGAGGTGTCAGGGTACAACACCCAAAGACCCCGGAGTTCCACCTGCCTTGGTGCACAAATGAACAGAAACACGGGCTTCTCGATGGTGGCGTCAAAGACCAAAGGTTTATTACTGCAGGGACACAGAAGTCACAGAATCTACACACGGGCAGAGACTAGGAGCCTGTTCGATTTGTACAAAGTGGGTTGCTCCTTATATACGAAATTTTAAGCTGGGGGCGAATTCTTTACATGTAATACATTCCCAAAACCTTTGTGTCTAAAACAATAAATATTTGGTGTTACACAGGAACCGTCGATAATATCTGAGGCCAAACATTGCGAAAAGAGGGGTTCCCACTAGTTTGTCACAATTCCCTGTCAATATTGCATTCAGGACCCGGACCGCCTCATCGTAAAGTTCGTTACCTCCCCCTAATAAAGATTCAGAAAGAAAGAAACAGAGCCAGGTGTGGAAGATCGAAAAGCGGGATAAGGGATGTTTGTGGGTTGTAAATGGGCAAGGCTACCGGCTTCGGCCGCCTAATCATGATCAGGTACAATGGACACGAAGACCAGTTTGGCAGGACTGGCCTCGGGCAGAGGAGGCAGCCTTTGTCGAGTCATGCAGCTACAGCGTGATCTGGTTTAAGGTGCACGTGTCATGTAAGAGGTGAATCTCCGGCTAAGGCTACGTGTCCTTAATCAAAGTGGAGTGAATGAAGTGATCAGAGGCTATTGCATATGTGAGGGCAAGGAAACACAAAATGGCGGCCATGATCTAAGATGGATGCCATGGGTATATCAGAAATATGTCAATGGAAGGAGTGCTCTTGCTCGTAGCGTAGCGAAAACACTAGGATATACTAAATGGATCATTTGCGGTTCACTGATACCAATATTATGTATTTCCGAAAAACTTGAAAACACGGGTTCAAGTCGTCACGGAACCGTCACGGAACCTCAGACAAGTATCTGAAAGAACTTTTGCAACAGTTGCTATTGTTTTCCATGCTGGAAGTACTACTACAAGTGGACATTATACAGTTTACTTAAAGTGTAATAATGGTTGGTGTCACTGCAACAATACACACTTGGAAATGAAACCGAGTTTGCCTTATGAGTTACCCAACTCATACTTGATATTTCAGAAACAAAGATTTTAGATACACCATTCACCCCATGAGGGAAGGTGGAAAGATACTATAAGGCATTTTTACTTGATGAGTTCAAAGCAAAAATGTTGATACATTGTTTGGTGTATTGGGAAAATATGCACAGAAACTATGAAGTACAGGTAATATTTGAAGATTGGAAATAGCATTGGATGTGTTATTTGTGTTGATTTTGTATTATATTCGTGAGAATTAGGGATTTGTTTTTTTTAACAATTTAGTTGATTGTGTTTTTTTCCCCGCTGTTTATAATGAAACTACTCTGACATCACTGTGAATAGTGAAGTTAAGTAGTAGCTGATGACAGCAAAAAAGGGATAGCAATTGTTATCTGAATGTTAAATTATTTTGTATTATTTAAAAACTCATTGTAATTTGTGAAATGTATTATATTACATGGCACTTTTGCAGTTTATTTTATGTAGTTGAAAAGTTAGAAAAAAAAGTACCAATGACAAATACACAATAGTAGTTTAATATTTAAAAAAACTGTGAAATTCACTGAAAAAACATAGGTTTAACAGACGTTATAGTTAGAAATTTGCATTTAAAAAACCTTAGTCATTTGAGATGTCATCAGTGATGTCACTGACCATGGCATGAGTGATGTAATATGTGACGTCATCAGTAGTGAATTGCGGGCGCGCGAGATATAGTTAGCTCAACTAACTATAAAAGGTGAATTTCTCTGGTTTTATATGAGTCAAATGCCCAACTAACTATAACGTCTCTGAAACCTATGAATTTTTCAGTGAATTTCTACCGTTTTTTAAATGCTAATTTCTAACTATAACGTCCCTGAAACCTATGGTTTTTTCAGTGAATATATATATATATACATGTGAGCGAGGCTACACGCTAGCCGAAACGCGTCATCTTGCCCGACATCTCGCACTTTTTGTAATGGAATAAAGTCATTGCAACCAGCAGTGTAAACTGACTCGTGAGTCCGTGTCACTCTCCATTGGTGGTCACAGGTGCCGGAGCGGTAATTGGATATATATATATATTCACTGAAAAAACCATAGGTTTCACACCAGTTATAGTTAGGAATTAGCATTTAAAAAACCTATTAAATTCACTGAAAAAACCATAGGTTTCACACCAGTTATAGTTAGCTGGAAATTTTACTGATATAAAACCATTGAAATTCCCACGTTATAGTTAGATGGACTCACTATAACTTGCGCGTGCAATGCACTGCTGATGACATCACATATTACATCACTCATGACATGGTCAGTGACATCACTCATGACATCACTGATGACACCATCCAGTGAATGTGTGTCTTTCTGAAAAATAAATATATTTTATATATGTATATGTAAAAGTTGATGGCAGAATAAATGTTTAAATAAGTGTCTAAATGGATGGTTTTTAAAAATTGATTGGTTAACTGGCTTATTAAGACATCATCAGCAGTGCATTGCACGCGCAAGTTATAGTGAGTCCATCTAACTATAACGTGCGAATTTCAATGGTTTTATATCAGTAAAATTTCCAGCTAACTATAACTGGTGTGAAACCTATGGTTTTTTCAGTGAATTTAATAGGTTTTTTAAATGCTAATTCCTAACTATAACTGGTGTGAAACCTATGGTTTTTTCAGTGAATTTCATAGGTTTTTTAAATGCTAATTCCTTTGTATATCGAGTTTCTAACCTTTTTTTTTTTTTACAATTTGCTGTTTTTTTTAAAGTATTCATTTTTTTTTATATAATTTTTTTCTTTTGCGCTCTGGGTGCGCGCTCCGGGAAGCTTTCAGCTAAGCTCTCCGGTAAGCTTTTCCGTGAGCTCATCTGAAAGCGCACCCAGAGCGCAACTGTCGTTCGTGAAAAAAAATATGAATGAAAAGTTAATAATAATGCAAAACATTTCGTACCATACAAATAAAATTAGTTTTTTTTAATAAGGAAAATGATTATGCATTTCTGTATAAGTTTGATGACGTCACTTCGGCGCGCAACGTAAGTGTCCTCGGAAGCGCCTACGTTCGCGGCGCATAAACGCACGCAAAAGCGCCTACGATCGCGCCACGTTTGCGCCCCGGAAGCGCCTACGATCGCGCTGCGTAAACGGACCGGAAGTGCTCCGGAGCGCGCAGCGTAAACGCGTCGGGTCATGTGACCCTAAAATAACACTTTTCATTGGTTGCTAACAGTTTTTTTTTACAATGAATGAAATCCCCACCCATTTCCTTCACTTCTTCTTTCACTTTTGTGACTGAAAGACCTGCCTTTTTGCTGTTGCATATTTCTTGGATAATCATGGCTGCCAGACCATCCAGCAGTGAAGATGACTCCAATGATTTCATTGATGAAGAGCCTCCTCAGCCGAAGGTCAAAGAGCATTTCATCTGGAAATTTTTTAAGTTTCCAGCAGACCAGAAAAAGGTGAATGCACCAAAAGTAGAGTGCAGGATCTGCAAACAGGTCCTGTCACGGGGTAACCCCCCAAAAAAATACTCTTTTGGCAACTTCACCATGATTCGCCATGTGGACAGGAGGCACCCCCAGAATTTTGCCCGGGAAAGTGTCAGGGCTCTGGCACAAGAGGTTCCCAGAGATGGGGCCTCTACATCAACAGGAGGAGCAACTTCTTCTGGGAGAGAACAATCGCAGGAGCAGGTGGCAAACATACAACCTGCATTTAACCATGGGGTCGTCAAATGCAGATACTGCAATCAACTCCTCACCTATGGGGAGCAAAGTGTCCTGCTCATGGTTCGAGCATTGGAGAACCATCGCTGCCCTTCCCACCCCTAATTTTTTTCTTTTCTTTTTGCTCCTGTTGAGCAGTTTCCATTCCCTGTTTTTGTTCCTGTTCAGTTAAAAGAAGAAAACCAAAAGTTCTTTTCAGAACTACCTCCAATTCTCATCAAAGAGCTATATTCTTAAAAAAATGAAGAGTAAGTGAAATATAGTGCATTGATAATTGAAAGGAGAATGAGTAAGAAAGAACAGAAAGGTATGAGAGGTGAAAGGAAGTGAAGTAGGAGGAATGAAAGAAGGTGAGTGTTAGAAAAGAAAGTTATGACACAGTGAATAAACTGGAGGCCTCATTTCTGAAAAGTGACGCATCGCTACGTGAAAACAGCGATGCGTCACTTTTCTGGACGCACTCCTTATGACATTCCAGATATGTCATATTTAATATATGACTAATCAATTCGCAAGGAGTTACAGATATGTCAGTATTTCTGACGTATCTGTAAATACAAAAGTAACGCATTGCTGGAGTGCGTCACAAAAGTGACGCAACTCCAGTAATGTGTCCTTTCACATGGAAAAAGCACCATGTGAAAGGTTTGCTGTGAAGCAGGCGCAAGATTTTGGCGCAACAGCATCCTAAAAGTGACGCACTGCGTCATTATTACCAAGCTTTTTGCAGGGGAACACCCCCTCTGCATGCATTATACCTGACACTATTTTTAAAAAGTGACGCATCTAGGTACATGGGTCACTTTTTAAAACTCTGCGCCACATTATATCTGCATCAGGTATAATGTATGCAGAGGGAGCATTCCCCCGCAAAAAGCTTGGTAATAACGACGTACTGAAATCTATGACATTTCTCTGCGTCACTTTTAGGATGCTGTTGCATCAAAATCTTGCGCCTGCCTCGCGTCACTTTCATGTTTACAGATATTTGAGAAATACTGACGTATCTGTAACTCCTTGCAACATGATTCGTCATACATTAAATATGACACATCTGGAATGTCATAAGGAGTGCGCACAGAAAAGTGACGCATCACACCAGCAGTGTAATGAAATGTGCCTCATTGCACTATATTTAAAGGACGCAACAGCATCCTAAAAGTGACACAGTGAAATCTCAAACATTTCACTGCGTCGCTATTACAAAGCTTTTTGCGGGGGAACACCCCCTCTGCATGCATTATACCTCACGCAGATATAATGTGGTGCTTGATTTTAAAAAGTGACCCATCTACCTAGATACGTCACTTTTTAAATATAACGCAACGAGGCACAATATTTTACACCACTGGTGCGATGCGTCACTTTTCTGTGCGCACTCCTTATGACATTCCAAGTAACGCATTGCTGGAGTGCGTCACAAAAGTGACGCAACTCCAGTAATGTGTCCTTTCACATGGAAAAAGCACCGTGTGAAAGGTCTTGCGTCAGTCTAACACCTGCTGTAAAGCAGGCGCAAGATTTTGACGCAACAGCATCCTAAAAGTGACGCAGTGAAATCTCAAAGATTTCACTGCGTCGCTATTACAAAGCTTTTTGCGGGAGAACACCCCCTCTGCATGCATTATACCTGACGCTATTTTTAAAAAGTGACGCATCTAGGTACATGGGTCACTTTTTAAAACTCTGCGCCACATTATATCTGCGTCAGGTATAATGTATGCAGAGGGGGCATTCCCCCGCAAAAAGCTTGGTAATAACGACGTACTGAAATCTATAAGATTTCTCTGCGTCACTTTTAGGATGCTGTTGCGTCGAAATCTTGCACCTGCCTCGCATCACTTTTATGTTTACAGATATGTCAGAAATACTGATGTATCTGTAACTCCTTGCAACATGATTCGTCATACATTAAATATGACACATCTGGAATGTCATAAGGAGTGCACACAGAAAAGTGACGCATCACAACAGCAGTGTAAAAAAATGTGCCTCGTTGCACTATATTTAAAAAGTGACGCATCTAGATAGATGCGTCACTTTTTAAATATTGCATAACAATGCGCATTTTTTACACCGCTGGTGCGTCACAAAAATTGACGCACAGGAGGCGCAAAACTAGCAGCGCAAGGCCTTCATAAATATGGTCCTGGATTTTCCCCGTGCTTCGCCGGTGCGCGTACCATGCGCTTCCCCCGCGCAAAACGAAAAAAAAAATAAAAAATTTAATGCCCCGCAGGACCCTATTTTAGCCCCTACATCAAACCTAGGGGGTCAGAGGGGGTCTACTCTTCCCCCTTATGGTCATTTGCCCCTTTTTTTTTCAAACCCCTTGTGTCTCGATTTTACCGAGACACAAGATGGCGGCCGCTCCAGACTGTTTAGAATGTTTACAGACACCCAAGAGCCAATCAGCTTTCTGCGCGCAAGTCGCGTGTCGCGCCAGGAGCGCACTCCGGTGCGCGCACCGGAGAGCGCCTATAGATATATATATTTTTTTGAACCTAAATTACTCAAAATCCACTGCAGCACATATCTTGAGACATAGCAAAGGCACATCGGGCTACCAGTCCCTTCAATTTTGCCAAGTTTGGTGGAAATCCATTCAGCCGTTCGGGCTAAAAGTAAAATCGACCGCCCTATGGAAATTTACATGGGGAAAACGCGTTTTGGGACCCCCCTTTTATCTCGGCCCCCGCTTGACGTATCCCCCCCAAACTTTCAAGGAAGGACCGGAGCTTGACGAGGCCATTTTCAGGAAATTTTCAGGCAGATTCGTCAACCGGTGCCAAAGTTATTCCAAATAGAATTTTGAGATTTAACATTGAAAAAAATCCTAACTATAACTACCTACTGGCGACCGCCAGTAGGTAATATATGTATATATATATATATATATATATATATATATATATATATATATATATATATATATATATATATATATATATTCACTGAAAAAACCATAGGTTATAGACCATATATAGTTAGGAATTAGCATTTACAAAACCTTGAAAATTCACTGAAAAAACCATAGGTTATAGACCATATATAGTTAGGAATTAGCATTTACAAAACCTTGAAAATTCACTGAAAAAACCATAGGTTATAGACCATATATAGTTAGGGATTAGCATTTACAAAACCTTAATTTACTCGCACAAAACCATTGAAATTTGCATATATAGTTAGTTGCACTAACTATATATCGCGCACCCGCAATCCACTGCTGATTATGTCACATATTACATCATTCATGACATGGTCAGTGACATCACTGACCATTCAAGGTTTTGTAAATGCTAATTCCTAACTATATATGGTCTATAACCTATGGTTTTTTCAGTGAATTTCAATGGTTTTTTAATAGCAAATATCAAAAGCTGTAAAATGTCAAGTACGTGGTAGGTAAAAACATTTTCGTATTTATGCACGCTGATGTGCTTTGAACGCTGCCCCCCCCCCCCATCTCTTTTCTTTTAGGAATATTCTCTCTATGCAGATAGTGAAGGGTAGGTAACACAGGCCTTTGCCTTTGCCCCCGTTGTAATCCGTCGTGCCTGCTTCCCTCTCCATTTGATTGATTGTTATCCTAGCATTTATTGTTTTGGAATTGGTTCTCTTTGGTTCATTCTCTATTTACAAACAAGCACAGAGTCGCAATACTCTGTTTAGTCTTTGCAGATAGTGAAAAATCGTTAAAAAACAAAAGGAATCAAGCAAAATCAGTAGGCCACTAATGGGATCTCTTTTTGACCTCGCTAAAATAGAAACATTATGAACAACCCCTCATGACAAATACGAAACTAGTGAGAGGAACTGAGCTCGACACCCTGATGGCTGCAAGACAGCTCGGCTCCGCCGCCCACCCCACCCAAAATAACGACAAACACTATGCAAATATTATAAATATATACAACACACCAGCAAAGTAACAGGGTAAAACGTTTTATTAAATAACTATTTACATGGCAGCCTGCTGCAACATCGAATCATACAAGCCTTTGTATTTTGGGCTCAAAATAAACCATCAATAGTAAGATTTTCATAGGTGAGTGTAGATTCATGGTTTTCCATCCACAGACTAAAAGCCTGGAGTGGGAGAGAAAGAACAATAACTAGGTAAGAAGGAAGGCAGAGGTTGTGGGAAGGACTCTGGATATGGTATGTTGCTTGGTCCCTGAGATGCTTCGATGTCACTGCCTTGCACAAATGGCATAAGTCCTGGATGTTGGGTGCCATAGTTGAGGGTTCGGAGCAGCGCTTGTAACACTGTCTGAAGCTTGTTTGCACCTGCTGCAGCTTCACTATTCTCAAAGTAAGTGGGGGCTGTTTGTGGACCTGACTGCATTGGAAAACAATGTGATGCAGTGCCTCCCTGAACCGCTTGACGGAGGCCCCCAAGATAATTGCGCCTGCTCCACACCATGTCCCAGAATCCGTTTGACCTGAAGACACGTCCTGCGGTGCCCTGGTCCGACCATCACATATACCTGTGCCAGGAGACGGCGTGGGGTGCAGTAGAAGGGAGAGGCGGCGTGAACGAGCCTCCCCCACCTCCCCAGGTGGAGGTTTCTCAGCTACACCCCAGCGCTTCACTCGACCAGCTGACGTGCGCCCGCTCTTGCGACACAGTGCCTCGCTCAGCCAGCTGAATTGCGCCTGCTCTTGCTATTACAACGTCTCACCCGCCATCCAACGGAATTGCACCCAATCTTGCGGTACAGCGACAGGCGGCTGCTACGGAGCTCACGAAATGGCGGTCGGCTCCACAGACTTGGGCCTGGCCTGCAAAGATGGCTCTGGGCAACCGTGGAACTCGGACGCTTGACTGCTAGGGCATGTGCCCCATTCCCAAAAGATTCCCCTCAGCCTTGAAGATTCTACAACAGTCACTGGGACCCCCGACTCCCGTAAACTGCCGGTGGGGAGCGACTGCCATGATTGCTCGCGGAATGGCCACAACGTAGCCACGAGATGGTGGTGCTCTCATGCTAACGCCAGCTTCAGTCTGAAACATCCAGAAACACTGTAAACTAGCAATTCGATCAGTTCCGGTGAAGCCCCAACGTGACCCGGTAGAGAAGAACTTGCCCTCCCCTCTTTGATTGATAGTTCTTGTTGCCTGTCCCTTCTCTTGTCATTTAACAGAACTTTTTGGACTGCTGAAAGGGGTTGTGTTCTGACCGCTGGTTGGTGGAGACATTTTGACTATATTCTGGACCTGCGTTGTCGCATAATGCGTCATATGACGCGCTGCGTTAGCGCACTCGGAAGTGCTCCTGTGCGCGAGGCGCAGCTTCCTGGAAACGATCCAGAGCGCGGCGCGCAGCGCGTAACGTAAGCATAACAGGTCATGTGACTTGTTAATAAAACTTTTCATTGGTTCATTTTACTTTTGTTATTCTAATGATGAAAGGCTTGGTCATATGACCTAAAAATAACACTTTTCATTGCTTTCAAACATTTTTTTTCCCAAATGATGAAAGCCCCACCTTTTTTTTTCTCACTCTGACTTGTAAAGCAAAGGACCCAGATGCATTTACAGTTTATCACTAACAATGTTCTAGGCTAATGTATTTTCCCGGGAAATTTACAACTGTCCTGCAAGTAAAATATTCCTATTTTGAGAAAAAGGGCGTTTCTTCGTCCCATGAGGGAGCCGTTGAGCAAAAGAGGCTCGGCCTGCTGTCTTAGTCGCTGATAGGCATGAATATCGGATTCTTATCGATCGCTTTATGTTGCAGGAGTGGAAAACACAACAGCCCTTGACCATTTATCTTTACTGCGTTCCTGCGTATTATACCTTTTAACCGTTATGTAATCGGGCTGCTTTATTTCACTTGCCTTTTACTGATTCGAAAACAGTGGCTATTATTCAAAACTTTACCAAAAAAGGTACTACTACCATGGTTTGTTTTAAAAACCTTTATTGTGAAAATGTCAGTATACAAATACGGGCCTATAACCACGTGGGCTGGCCATGGAGCAAACTGGAATCATATATGATGAGGGGACATTTACACTGTAGAAGAACGTAACGGGCGGGCCATTAGGTTGCAAGAACTAAGGTGTCTAACAGTTGCGGAATCGGTGGACGTACATTTTATAATTAAAGTACGACAGGGCCAGTTACAATAAAATTATCTAGATATACATTTGCGGGCAAGTACCATGAGTGACGTTAATTCGATCTTTCAATAGTACAGTAATCAATAACACATCAGAACTTAATATCAATAGGGATGGCCAAATGTTCAATCAGTACTCGTCCCCGCCCGCCATGTGCTTCAAAACTGCATATGTATCTGGTGATATCAAGGTTGGGCAACCAGTACACAACAAGGAGTTACGAGTCCCATTTATACCAGCGCCATTTTGGGCAAGGCCGGGCAGGTCCAGGATATAGTCAAAATGTCTCCACCAACAAGCGGTCGGACCAGAACCCTTTTCGGCAGTCCAAAAAGGTTCCGTTAAATGACAACAGAAGAGATAGGCAACAAGAACAATCAGTCAAAAGAGGGGATGCTTTCGTGAATGGGGCCCATGCCCTAGCAGGCAAGCGTCCGAGTTCCAAGGTGTCCCAGGGCCATTTTAGTGGACCAGGCCCAAATCCAAAGAGCTGGCCACCATTTTGAGAGTCCTGTTGCAGCCGGCTATCGCTGCACCACAAGAGTAACCACAATTCAGCTGGATGGCGGGTGAGTCACTGTACCGCAAGAGCGGGCGGAACTCAGCTGGATGGCGGGTGAGTCACTGTACCGCAAGAGCGGGCGGAACTCAGCTGGATGGAGGGTGAGGCACTGTGCCGCAGGAGCGGGCGGAACTCAGCTGGAAGGCGAGTGAAACGCTAAGAGGTGCCCCACTGCAGATGAGGTGCCTCCACCTGGGGAGGCGGGAGAGGCCCATTTGCGCCCCCACCCCCGGGCACCCCACGCCGTCTTTCGGCGCAGCATTGTAGGATGGCCACACCAGTGAAACTTGCTGGACACCACCTCGGTGCCATCCGGATCTCGGCGCGTCAGAGTCACTGTACCGCAAGAGTGGGCGAAATTCAGCTGGATGGTGGGTGAGTCACTGTACCGCAAGAGTGGGCGAAACTCAGCTGGATGGCGGGTGAGTCGCTGTACCGCAAGAGTGGGCGAAATTCAGCTGGATGGCGGGTGAGTCGCTGTACCGCAAGAGCGGGCGCAACTCTGCTGAACGGCGAGTGAAACGGCAAAGGGCGCCGCACTGCACATGAGGTGCCTCCACCTAGGGAGGGGGGAGAGGCCAGTTTGCGCCGCCTCCCCCCCCCCGGGCACCCCACGCCGTCTTTCGGCGCAGCATTGTAGGATAGCCACACCAGTGCGGCAACTTGCTGGACACCACCTCGGTGCCATCCGGATCTCGACGCGTTGTGCTGCCTTCGGCCTATTCGCACATCGGTCCTCTACTGACGCCGCCTCACAGGCCAACGGATTTTGTAGGCTTTTTATAGCCCAAAGCCGCATAAAAGGTCATGTGAATGTTTATAAAACTTTTCATTGGTTCATTTTACTTTTGGTTTCCTAATGATGAAATGCTTGATCATATGACCTAAAAATAACACTTTTCGTTGGATTAAAACATTTTTGTTTCCCAAACGATGAAAGCCCCACCTTTTTTTTTCTCACTCGGCAATCCAAAAAGGTTCCGTTAGATGACAACAGAGGGGACAGGCAGCAAGAACCATCAGTCAAAACAGGGGAGGGCAAGTTCTTCCCTACCGGGTCACGTTGAGGCTCCACCGGAAGTCATCAAATTGATAGTCTACTGTGTTTCTGGGTGTTTCAGACTGAAGCTGGCGTCAGCATGAGAGCACCACCATCTCGTAGCTCCGTCGTGGCCATTCCGCAAGCAATCATGGCAGCCGCTCCCCACCGGAAGCCTGCGGGAGTCGGGGGCCCCCATGACTTTTGTAGAATCTTCAAGGCTGAGGGGACGCTTTCGAGAATGGGGCCCAAGCCCTAGCAGGCAAGCGTCCGAGTTCCAAGGTGTCCCAGGGCCATTTTAGTGGACCAGGCCCAAATCCGAAGAGCCGGCCGCCATTTTAAGAGTCCTGTGGCAGCCGCCTATCGCTACACCGCAAGAGTGGGCGCAATTGAACTGGATGAATGGCAACTGAAACGCTAAAGGGGTGCCCCATTGCAAAAGAGGAGCCTCCACCTGGAGAGGCCCGTTCACGCCGTTTCCCCCCCCCCCCCGGGGCGCCCCACGCTGTTTTTCGGCGCAGCATTGTAGGATGCCAAGACCAGTGCGGCAAGTAAAGGACATCACCTGGTTGTGCTGCCTTCGGACTATTCGCACAACAGACCGCTACTGACGAGGCACAGTGCAGCAAAAGCGGGCGGAAAACCGCTGAATGGCAAATGAAACGGTAAAGGGGCGCCCCATTGCAGCAGACGAGCCTCCACCTGGGGAGGCCCGTTCACGCCGCCTCCCCCCCCCCCCCCCCCCGGGCGCCCCACGCAGTTTTTGGGTGCAGCATTGTAGGATGCCAAGACCAGTGCGGCAAGTAAAGGACATCACCTAGGTGCCGTCCAGAAATCAGCGCGTTGTGCTGCCTTCGGGCTATTCGCACAACAGACCGCTACTGACGCCACCTCACAGAAGACCATTGTTGCTTTGTTTTAAATGTTTTTTTTTTTAACATGTTTACTTTGTTAGTTTGTTTGGTTGCGTTGTATATATTTATAAGGTATTAAAGTGTTATAATCCTACTACTTTTTTGGAGTGCTATATATTTTTAATGTGACACATAATTGTGAAGACTTTGATGTACAAAAAGGCATCCCTGGAATCTTCCGCTTCAGGCTCGGTCCCACACACCCTCACAGCGAGAATCCCCTCCCCAATCACAATACAGGATTGTAATCAGATAGTAGGAACGCGTGTGGTGTGACGGATCTCATGGGGTGGGGGCCTTGATCTACTGTAACTCCTTTGAAGAGGGGTGATTCTTTACAGTTGAGGCCATAAACTACATCCGCAAGGCTAGGTGATAGCCTGGGACCGGCCTGGACAATCAGACACAGAGGAAGAGGAGTGTCAGAGGGTGCGGTACTGAATAGGGTGAAAGGGAGGTGTCGGGCGGGCACAGGGTGTGATTCTCAGGGAAGAGCAGCGCAGATGGGGGGAGGTTTATGGCCCATGCATGAGAGAGAGAGCGGGGGTGACCAGTGCATGGGGGAGATGCTTGCGAGGGTGGGGAGCCATGCTGAGGATCGGCGGCGTGCAGAGAGTGGGTCTGGTCAAGGCATCTAAAATGGCTGCCGTGCACGACAAAAGTGTGGCATTGGAAAAAAAGCAAGATGGCGCAGACAATGTTTATCAATACGGATTAATTTATAACGATTATTTTTAACAATATATTTACTCGCAGTGTCAAAATGGCGGTCAACACTTCCTGATTTCCTTCGAATCGAACGTTAACAGACGTCACGCAGCAAAAAAAAAAAAAAAAACGCTCACGCGCAGCCGCTGGAAGACAAGTATCAACATATATGAGCATCCTCAGCCACCCTCAGAAAACATAGGGGGTCAGGATACGTCTCCCGTACCCCCTTATACCCATTTCTCACATTGTTTTTCCTCCATCTTGTAATTTAATTAAAACGAAACACAAAATGGCGAATTCCCGTTTCGCGTCCCGGTTCGCTACCCGTTCGCGAACCGGAAAGCGCTTCTACCGCAAAAAATCATTTTTTTTTAATTTGCCCCACGGGACCCTTTAATAACCCCAGCATCATTCCTAGGGGGTCAAGAGGGGTCTACCCCCTTTCATTAAATTCCCCCCTCGTTTTTCTCCTCTTCTTGTCTCTCGATCCTACCGAGAGACAAGATGGCGGCCGCTCCGTACTGTTTAGTATGTTGACAGACACCGGAGAGCCAATCTGCTTCGCTTCGCAAAGTTCCGTTACGCGAAAAGTTCGTGAACCGGAGCGCTATCCCGGACGCTGTCACAGATATATCTGTTTTTTAAAACGTTAATTTCTCAAAATCCACTGGAGCACATATATTGAGACCTAGCAAAGGCACATCGGGCTAACAGTCCCTACAATTTTGCCAAGTTACGTGCAAATCCATTCAGCCGTTCGAGCTAAAAGTGAGGCCAAACGCCCTACTGAAAAATAAATGGGAAAAACGCATTTTGGGCCCCCCTTTTTTCTCGGCCCCCCCTTGACGAAGCCCCCCAAATTTTCAGGGGCTGCTCAGAAACAAAATGTGCCATTTTCCTGAGAATTTCAGCCGATTCCGTTCACAAACGCCAAAGTTATTAGACATAGAATTTTCAAAAGTCCCATAGAGAAAAAATCCTAACTATATATACCTACTGGCGACCGCCGGTAGGTAATATATATATTACCTACTGGCGGTCGCCAGTAGGTAGTTATAGTTAGGATTGTTTTCCTCAGGAAATCCTCAACATTCTATTTGGAATAACTTTGGCCCTGGTGGATGAGTCTTTGCGAATTTCCCAAAGAAGATGGCTAGGTTCGCTGCACTCCTGAAAGGAGCATTCATGATCTGTCATTATTGAAGCGTCTTTTACCATCATAGGGCAGCTCAGTGGGTTTTCGATGTAGCTTCTGTTAGGAAATCTTGCGCCGCTGCGAATATATTCCAATGACCCAGAACTCCTTGTATCGCTGCAAAGGCCATAAACCCTCCGGAAAGTATGTCAGCTATCCAATGGAAAAGATTAAAGCAGTACTGATGATCTGTTATAATCGGAGCGTCTTTTACCATCAGAGGGAGCTCGGTGGGTTTTCGATGTAGCTCGCTGTTAGGAAAGAGTTAAGTGTCCATTGTGTAGGCAAAGTATGCAGCAAGTGCCTCTAACATGAAATCATTGTTATCATCTGAAAACATGTCAGCCATCCAATTGAGAAGATGAAAGGAGCATTCATGATCTGTCATTATTGGAGTGTCTTTTACCATCATTGGGCAGCTCGGTGGGTTTTCGATGTAGCTCTCTGTTAGGAAATCTTGCGCCGCTGCGAATCTATTCCAATGACCCAGAACTCCTTGTATCGCTGCAAAGGCCATAAACCCTCCGTTGTAACAAAGCTGTTCATGATCAAGTAACGGATTCATGAGGTGATTGTAATTCGGTTCAGGAGGTACCAAATTGCAGAGACATAAATCCAGGGCCCACGTGAAATCACAGCTCAGGCAATGAAATACAGGCTGCACACAGGTGAAATGCGAATATCGAAATGATAATCGATATGAAGTATTCAAAGTCGAGAGTGCTAAGATGCCGTAGTAGTCAAGCATCCTCTGGCGAAATAGTTGTAAGTGGCCCGGCTCGTTTGCGAAGGCAGGAGGGACATCCATTTTGAATTTCCCAAGATGGTACAGGAAACGGCGCAGCACTGCCGGTTGTATAGCAACTCCACAGAATTAGGTCGCCGGCTATGCAGTGGAGAGGAGCAGAATGACTTGATAAATTTTCTAGGAGTCTAGTCACTTATATATTGCTTAGTGGTTATTAAAAAAGTAGCTTTTTTTGAACTGGAGGATGCGTTAAAAAATAAGGGAGTGATTTGAGGGAGTTGTAAAGCAAGGTCAATTTTTTTTTACATCAATGCTGTTTTCTGTGAATGTTAGCTTAGTGAAAGATATGTGTGTGAGCAGATGCAACGTTCAGTTTTAAATGTGACAATGGCGCTCTTGTTCATGTCTTCCGATTCAAGGTCGGTATTCGCTGCCAAAAACAAAGATTAAGAAACGCATGCGTGGGGTACATAGTGTGCATTCTTAAAGGAAAGTAAATGAAGGGTTATTTTTACCGCGTTAGCATTGTCGTTTAAAAAGTTATAGTGATTTCTATTGTATGTGAAGAAAGTGTCACTGATGAAGACTGAAAATAAATCCTTATAAATGATACGGACTGGTGTATTTTAGAAAAGGTTTGTAACATTACATGAATTGTGGAAAAAAAATAATGTAATTGAAAGTGTATGGTTTGAAAATGAAAAGTAGAGGTTTATAGTTCATGTTTTGAAAGCAATTCTAGAGGGTCAGAAGAAAGTGTATGGTTTGAAAATGAAAAGTAGAGGTTTATAGTTCACGTTTTGAAAGCAGTTCTAGAGGGTCAGATGCATGATAGATTTATTAAAAATAGAACATGTTTTTAAATAGTATTTTGGAAAAAATATGTGTCTTTATGTACTATTTACATTATGTGTCTGTTGCGTATTCTTTGAGTTTTAGTAATCCTGTGTCTTATAAGTTTTCTAGGGGCGGTTTGAGGTTCATGGTGGGTTTGGGCAGGGAGGGTAGGTTGGGGGTTTGTAATAGGGGGTTTGGCTGGGGTGGAGTGCGGAGTTTAGTGAAAAGTGAGGGGGGCGGGAGTTACGGTGTTTGGTAATGGAGCAGAGTCAGAGGACGCCACATTTGTGTTATGGACTGCCACGGAAATATGTATTTATTCTCAGAGGTTTATTATATTAAGGATATATATTAGCATGGTGGCTCTTGTCGTTTTGTTGATTTGTGTATGTTTATAATGCTGGCTCTGTAGTTTTTGTTTATGGACCTTATTGCGACACACAGGGGATTTACGTTGCACAGTTGGCGATCAGAGACTTAGGAAATAAAACTTTATAATTGTAAGGGCTGTAAGCGATAGAAATCGCCCGTTCTCGGTGTAAAAAATATCACCGCTATTGGTGGTATTTTCTACAGTGTTAGTACTCGAAGGAGACTAGTAACATATATGTGTAATAAAATTATGTAATAGGCTCAGCATTTTACATTATCTTGGAGAGCAAAAGTTAATTTTACATAGCAATAAGTCTCTTATAATTAAGGGACGGAGTGTATATAGTGCTATTTAGTACTCTGCTATGTGATTGATGTCGAATATTTCATAAGAGGAGGCTTTAAAAGATTTACGATAAACTGGTTTTCTAGGGAAGTGGGTGGAGTGTTCCGTGTAAATTGCAGAATAGAAACTAGTAAGATTCAATTGGAAGTGTTGTTTTAAAGTCACATGACTGCACATGCGTGTCTCGACGCCTGTACGCGATAGGTGGGTGCGCGCACCCGGTCGCGCACTATAAGAAAGCGGCGAGAAAATATCAGCTAATATGCTCTTCAAGCTTATTTTGGTACAAAAAGTTAGTTCTGAAAAGAACTTTTTTTTTTTTTGGAAACAAGTGTTATGATGCTTTTTATTTCTTAAAGTTGCGACGACATTTTTCAGTATGTCATACTATCCAAATAAAGTGAAGAAATTTAACTTTTCTTGGAGCATTTATGACTCTCAATTATTTGTTTAATTAGAGTAAAGCTTTGCTCTCCGTATACAAGAAGTTCTCCACAGTTCGTGCATTTCATGTGCACGTTCGCCAGATATGGTCTCAAGTCCATCTCAGCACTCGATGGAGATACAGGTCGTCCACCGGAAGATGTGTTGATTACTTCTGATGGTAATAGCGTGGCCTCTGTTTTTCTTGTGAAAGGTGGTCGCTCATTTTCATCAGATTCGGAAGATGAATGCGGAACGGTAGCCATTGTATCGAAGTCTTCGGGAAGATGTTCGACGTTGTTGTCTCTTGAGAGTAGAAAAGAAAGTGATGGTAGTGGGTGGAGTGCTGCGTGTAAATTGCAGAATAGAAACTACCAAGAACCAATTAGATGTGTTGTTTAGAAGTCACATGACTTCACATGGGAGTGTCAGGTCCTGTACGCGATAGAAGGGTGCGCGCACTCGGTCTCGCACTAAAATAAAGCGGCGAAAAAACATCTTATAATATGCTCTTCGAGCATGTTTTGGTGGAAAGAGTTAGTTCTGAAAAGAACTTTTTTTTTTTTTTTTTGGGGGGGAAAGAAGTGTTTTGATGCATTTGATTTCTTAAAGTTGCTATCATATTTTTCAGTATGTCATACTATCCAAATAAAGTGAAGAAATTTAACTTTTCTTGCAGCATTCATGACTCTCAATTTTGTGTTTAATTAGAGTAAAGCTTTGCTCTCCGTATACAAGAAGTTCTCCACAGTTGTTGCATTTTATGAGCACCTTCGCCAGACATGGTTTCAAGTCCATTTTAGCACTCGATGGAGATACAGGTCGTCCACCGGAAGATGTGCTGATTACTTCTGATGGTAATAGCGTGGCCTCCGTTTTTCTTGTCAAAGGTGGTCGCTCATTTTCATCAGATTCGGAAGATGAATGCGGAACGGTAGTCATTGTACCGAAGTCTTCGGGAAGATGTTTGACGTTGTTGTCTCTTGAGAGTAGAAAAGAAAGTGATGGAAGTGGGTGGAGTGGTGCGTGTAAATTCCAGAATAGAAACTACCAAGAACCAATTAGAAGTGTTGTTTAGAAGTCACATGACTTCATATGCAAGTGTCAGGTCCTGTACGCGATAGGAGGGTGAAAATGAAGTGAAGAAATTTATCTTTTCTTGGGGCATTTGTGACTGTCAATTTTGAGTTTAATAAGAACGAGGCTCTGCTCTCCATATAAAAGAATTTCTCCACACTTGTTGCATTTCATATGCACCTTCGCAAGATATGGTCTCAAGTCCATTTCAGCACTCGATGGAGATACAGGTCGTACACCAGAAGATGTGCTGGCCACCTCTGATGGTAATAGCGTGGCCAGGGCTCTTGTCGATGCTTTTGCATAATGCTCAGGATGCCTTTGTTTAACATGCCGCTGCATGGTGTGTGCAGAAAAGGAATATTTATTATTTGGATTTCCCCTTGAGAGCTCCGAATTGCATATCGTGCAGGTTACTTTTGGCGCATTCACTTTCTTTTGATCTTCAGGATAAGTGAAAAATTGCCAAATGAAAGATTCCTTTTTTCTTCTTAACGGTGGTCGCTCATTTCCTTCAGATTCGGAAGATGAATCTGGTAGGGAAGCCATTTCAGCAAAGACTTCCGGAAGATGCTCGACGTTGTTGTCTCTTGAGAGTAGAATAGATTGTGAGGAAAGTGGGTGGAGTGCTTCGTGTATATTCCAGAACAGAAACTACTAATAACCAATTGGAAGTTTTGTTTTCAAGTCACGTGACTTTACATGCGCTTCTCAGGACGTGTAGGCGGTGACACTATGTAGTTACGAACGTGATTACATACTTAGGAACTAGCATTCAAAAAAAGTATGAAAATCACTGAAAAAACCATAGGTTTTACACACGTTATAGTTAGGATGTAGCATTTGAAAAACCTATGAAATTCACTGAAAAAACCATAGGTTTGACACCAGTTATAGTTAGCTGGAAATTTTACTGACATAAAACCAATTAAATTCCACGTTATAGTTAGTTGGACTCACTATAACTTGCGCGTGTAATGCACTGCTGATGACATTACATATTACATCACTCATGACATGGTCAGTGACATCACTTATGACACCATCCAGTGAATGTGTGTCTTTCTAAAAAATAAATATGTTTTATATATGTATATGTAAAGGTCGAGGAAAGAATAAATGTTTAAATTATTGTCTTAATGAATGTTTTTTTCAAAAAGAAATGATTGGATAACTGGCTTATTAAGTGTACCATAGTGAATAAATATATTAGCGAGTAATGTTTAAATATTTAAATATATGTATCAGTGTTTCACTTTGTGAATAACTGGCTGCATGGGTTGATGAGTACCTACATGTGTAGGTATTTGGGTTCTTAGATGTTTTTTTAGTATCAGTATGAGTGTTTCTATGGTTTCATGGGGGTATTACTAATCACATAGATGCATGAATGACTAACTCTCTCTTTGTATGTGTTTAGAAGACACCATATGTGCAGGACTGTATGGGTGGTTGAGTGTGTATAGTTTTATATGCAAATAAATGGATGTTCAATAGTTTATTTGCATGTGTGAGTATGTGTGTGAGTAACTTTTGGATGATTGTCGGTGTGTAACAGGATGTATAGGTGTATCACTACATATGATGAGTGAGTATATGTATGAGTGACTATATAGAACTGTTGGTGAATGAGAGAATGTGTATATAGATGGTGGAATTACTGAATTGGTTGTTGTAACTGGTATGGGTATGTCTATTTTTTTTAAAATGTTAATTTCTATTTTCCAATATGTGTTTTAAGGGTTACATTACACTTAAAGGAGGTCTGTCATCAGTGATGTCATAAGTGATGTCACTGACCATGTCATGAGTGATGTAATATGTAATGTCATCAGCAGTGCATTACACGCGCAAGTTATAGTGAGTCCAACTAACTATAACGTGGAATTTCATGTCAGTAAAATTTCCAGCTAACTATAACTGGTGTCAAACCTATGGTTTTTTCAGTGAATATATATATATATATATATATATCTATATATATATCTATATATATATCTATATATATATCTATATATATATATATATATATATATATATATATATATATATATATATATATATATATATATATATATATATATATATATATATATATATATATATATATATATATATATATATTACCTACTGGCGTTCGCCAGTAGGTATATATAGTTAGGATAAATTCCCTATGGGACTTTTGAAAATTCTATGTCTAATAACTTTGGCGTTTGTGGATGGAATCGGCTGAAATTTTCAGGAAAATGGCACATTTTGTTTCTGAGCAGCTCCTGAAAATTTGGTGGGGTTTCGTCAAGGGGGGGCTGAGAAAAAAGGGGGGTCCCAAAACGCGTTTTTTGCATTGAGTTTTCCATAGGGCGGTTGGACTCACTTTTAGCTCGAACGGCTGAATGGATTTGCACGAAACTTGGCAAAATTGTAGGGACTGTTAGCCCGATGTGCCTTTGCTAGGTCTCAATATATGTGCTCCAGTAGTTTTTGAGAAATTAACGTTCAAACCAAGATATATATCTGTAACAGCGCTCTGGGCAGCGATCCGGTCCGCTTACTTTTCGCTTATCGGAACTTTGCGCGCAGAAAGCTGATTGGCTCTCCGGTGTCTGTCAACATTCTAAACAGTCCGGAGCGGACGCCATCTTGTCTCTCGGTAGGATCGAGAGAGAAGAAGAGGTGGAAAACGAAGGGGGAATTTAATGAAAGGGGGCAAGGTATCCCCCTCTTGACCTCCTAGGAATGTTGTTGGGGTTATTAAAGGGTCCCGTGGGGAAAATAAAAAAAAATGATTTTTCACGGTAGAAGCGCGGCCGCGAACTGGTAGCGAAACGGGAATTCGCCATTTTGTGCTTCGTAAATTAAATTACTAGTTATAAGTGGGTACGGGAGACGTATCCTAATCCCCTATGTTTCCTGAGGGTGGGTGAGGAGGCTGATATATGTTGATACATCTCTTCCAGCGGCTGTGCGTGAGCTTTTTTTTTTTTTTTGCTGCGTGACAGTCCGGAGCGGCCGCCATCTTGTCTCTCGGTAGGATCGAGAGAGAAGAAAAGGTGAAAAACTAAGGGGGAATTTAATGAAAGGGGGCAAGGTATCCCCCTCTTGACCCCCTAGGAATGTTGTTGGGGTTATTAAAGGGTCCCGTGGGGAAAATAAAAAAAAAATGATTTTTCACGGTAGAAGCGCTTCACGGGCCGCGAACTGGGCCGCAAACTGGTAGCGAAACGGGAATTCGCCATTTTGTGCTTCGTTAATTAAAGTACTAGGTATAAGGGGGTGCGGGAGACATATCCTAATCCCCTATGTTTCCTGAGGGTGGCTGAGGAGGCTGATATATGTTGATATATCTCTTCCAGCGGCTGCGCCATCTTGCCTTTTTTCGAATGCCACAATTTTGTCGTGCACGGCAGCCATTTTAGATGCCAGGCTGGTCCCAGGCTATCACCTACCCCTGCGGATGTAGTTTATGGCCCCAGCTGTAGAGAATTCAGACATGCCAATCCTCCTGATTCAGGCGTGTGAGTACTGATTTCAGTGCTAGTCTCCCGCCTCCCGATTTCTGCAAGCAAAAACCCGGGGGCATATTATGAACAACTAGCGATCATTTTTGTCTATAACTTGTTTAGAGACAAAAATTATCGCCGCACATCGGCGATTTTTATCGCAGATAAACCTTGCTATTATCGCAGAAAAGTCAGCGATATTCATGTATTATCGAGCAAATGCTCTTAGCCATGTTATCCACCTCCCATTGGATAACATGGCTAAGAACTGCTCAGGGCAGGTGTTAGCTTTTGGAGATATTCGCGCTTAGCGCGAATATCTCCAAAAGTTGGTAATAGAAGGTAGCGATGTTAGGGACTGTTTCCAGTCGCTAACATCTTGGCACGCCACTTTGCATGTCATTAGTGATAAGTATCACTGACATGCAAAGCCGGGCCCAAGATGGTCGCTATCTCCTTTTAGGTGTCACTAACTGGTGTTAGCGACAGCTTGATAATAGGGAAATAATTTTATCTCCGCTTTCATGGTTTTTAAAGCCAAAAAAGCGGAGATAAACCCCCTTGCTAATATGCCCCACGATTCCTTGGGGGTTTCAGCTGATAGGGCTTGGTATTGTGTTACATGGTAATTTTTCCATGAAACGTCAGAGGGTCGATGCAGGGGTTCTAGAAGAGGTGATAAACCATTTAAGCCTCATGAACAAGCGCATGGTCTTTTAAAGATTTGTGAAGTACTCGGGGCGGCGGTGTGTGTGTGCCCTCTTTCAGGAGCGGGCGGGGGGGCACTGCCAGCAACTTGCCAGGTCAGGTAGTGTTCAACACGTGCATCACCCTTTCTCTGCTTGCTATTGCGCTCCATGCTTCGGAAAGGTAAGAAAAAGAACGTGTATTTGAGTTTGAAATGTCCGATCCTGCAGCAGCACACTTCCAAAGCCCACACATGACAATAACCCGATTCAAGGCCCCATTCACCCGTTTTTCAAAAAATAGATAACAGTCCAACAAAGTAAGGTTATAAAACTTTATTAACTTTTAACGATAATGAACAGAACAAAAACTAAAAACATTTAAACATTTATTAACACAAAAAGCAACAATGGTTAGAAGCTGTCTTTTGTGCGAATAGTCCCAAGGCAGCACAACGTGCAGAGTTCTGGACGGCACCCAGGTGATGTCGCCTGGGTGCCGCACTGGTTTAGGGATCCTACAATGCTGCTCCGAAAATTGGCGTGGGGTGTCCCGGGTGGGGCGGGGGGAGGCCTCGTCAGTAGCGGTCTGTTGTGCGAATAGTCCCAAGGCAGCACAACGTGCAGAGTTCTGGACGGCACCCAGGTGATGTCGCCTGGGTGCCGCACTGGTTTAGGGATCCTACAATGCAGCACAGAAAAACAGCGTGGGGCGTCCCGGGTGGTGCGGGGGGAGGCCTCGTCAGTAGCGGTCTGTGTCCAGTGTCACATGGCTGACACAACATGTACGACAGGCACCCAGGTGATGTCCAGTAAACTGCCGCACTGGTTTTGGTATCCTACAATGCTGCTCCGAAAATTGGCGTGCGGCGGCCCGGGGGGGGGGGGAGGCGGCGTGAACGGGCCTCCCCAGGTGGCGGCCATCTAGCTGAGTTGCGTCTCGCTCACCATGTTGTGGAGTTGCTCCCACTCTTGCAGTGCAGCGATAGGCGGCTGCCACATGGCTGTCAAAATGGCGGACGGCTCTTCGGTTTTGGGCCTGGTCCACTGAAATGGCCCTGGGACACCTTGGAAGTCGGACGCTTGCCTGCTAGGGCTTGGGCTCCATTCTCGAAAAGCGTCCCCTCAGCCGTGAAGATTGTATAAAAGTCTTGGGGGCCCCCGACTCCCGCAGGCTTCCGGTGGGGAGCGGCTGCCATGATTGCTCGCGGAATGACCACGACGGAGCCACGAGATGGTGGTGCTCTCATGCTGACGCCAGCTTCAGTCTGAATGATCCAGAAACAAGGTGGGGCTTTCATCGTTTGGGAAAAAAAATGTTCTAAACCAATGAAAAGTGTTATTTTTAGGTCATATGACCAAGCCTTCCATCTTTAGGAAACCAAAAGTAAAATGAACCAATGAAAAGTTTTATAAACAAGTCACATGACCTGTTCTGCGGCATAGGGCTACAAAAAGCGTAGAAAATCCGTTGGCACGTGAGGCGGCGTCAGTAGCGGACCGATGTGCGAATAGGCCGAAGGCAGCACAACGCGTCGAGATCCGGATGGCACCGAGGTGGTGTCCAGCAAATTGCCGCACTGGTGTGGCCATCCTACAATGCTGCGCCGAAAGACGGCGTGTCCAGCTGGTCACTGTCAGTAGCGGACCGATGTGCGAATAGGCCGAAGGCAGCACAACGCGTCGAGATGCGGATGGCACCGATGTGGTGTCCAGCAAATTGCCGCACTGGTGTGGCCATCCTACAATGCTGCGCCGAAAGACGGCGTGTCCAGCTGAGTTGCGGTCACTGTCAGTAGCGGACCGATGTGCGAATAGGCCGAAGGCAGCACAACGCGTCGAGATGCGGATGGCACCGATGTGGTGTCCAGCAAATTGCCGCACTGGTGTGGCCATCCTACAATGCTGCGCCGAAAGACGGCGTGTCCAGCTGAGTTGCGGTCACTGTCAGTAGCGGACCGATGTGCCGAGATCTGGATGGCCAAGTTTCAAGTTTCATCTGGCAGTTTTTCTCCATCCCTCCTGGATCAAAGAAGGTGAATGCTAAATATGCCACCTGCCTCATCTGAACATATGAAGTTAAGTTGTATACACTGTGGTGCTATGCTGTCCTATGGCAACATGAGCATCAACCTGATGAATACGGCATTCGAAAATCATAAATGCCCTAATGCACCCAAGAAGTATTTTTTTTTTTTCTCCAGTTGAGCCGTTTTCAATGCCTGTTTTTTGTTGTTTCCCCTCCATCAAGAACAAAACAAAAATACAAGGCGCTAAGATCCGAATGGCAAGTCCTGGATGTTGAGTGCCTCAGTTGAGAGTTCTGAGCAGTGCTTGTAAGACTGTCTGAAGCTTATTTGCACCTGCTGCAGCTTCACTAGGTCCGGCGGAACTTTTTTCCTTTTCCTTTCTGCATCTTTTCCTACAATGCGTTTCATCTGAAGACACGACCAGGTCCCTGAATGTGTGCAGGGGGACGCTATTGATTGAATGAAAATGGCGGCTTGACACAAAGCTGACTCAAGCGTTACTGTTGGTGCTATACAGACAAAAATTGGTTTTCAGTTTGTACATTCTTCAGGTTTTTTTTTCCATCCAAGTCTGATTGAGAGTTTGTAGAAAAATGGCTTCAGATTTTCCACATACTACTCTTCAACATTCTTCCTAAATGTAACAATGTGAAACTCACTAGGAGAACGGCTGTTTCTGTTTCCTTTCAAAATGCTGCCACCAATATTTTCTGAATGGAAGACACCATCTTGTAGCATAAAGGGCCGAAAGGGGTTCTGGTCTGGCCGATGGTTGGTGGAGACATTTTGACTATATCTTGGACCTGCCCGGCCTCGCCCAAAATGGCGCCGGTATAAATGGGACTCGTAACTCTTTGCCCGCAAATGTATATCTAGAAAATGTTATTGTAAGTGGCCCTGTCGTATTTTAATTACAAAATGTACGTCCACCGATTCCGCAACTGTTAGACACCTTTGTTCTTGTCACCTAATGGCCCGCTCGTTACGTTCTTGCCGGCCCACGTGGTTATAGGCCCGTATTTGTATACTGACATTTTCACAATAAAGGTTTTTAAAACAAAACACGGTAGTAGTATTTTCATTTGTAAAGTTTTTACTTTTAGTGACTGTTTTCGAATCAGTAAAAGGCAAGTGAAATAAAGCAGTCCAATTACATGACGGATAAAAGGTATAATATGTAGGAACGCAGTAAAGATAAATGGTCAAGGGCAGTTGTGTTTTTCATGTCTGCAACATAAAGTGATCGATAAGAATCTGATAATCAGGCGCATCGGCGACTAAGACAGCAGGTCGAATCTCTTTTACTCAACGGCTCCGTCATGGAAGGAAGAAACGCCCTTTTTCTCGAAAAAGGAATATATTTTACTTGCCAGACAGTTGTAAATTTTCCGGGAAAGTACATTAGCCTGGAATATTATAACATATGTTTGAAAAAAAAATATTGTTCGAAAATAATAAAAAGCGTAATTTTTAGGTCATATGACCAAGCTTTTCATCATTAAATTAACAAAAGTAAAATGAACCAATGAAAAGTTTTATTAACAAGTCACATGACCTGTTATGCTTACGTTACGCGCTGCGCGCCGCGCCTCGGATCACTTCCGGGTGCGCTAACGCGGCGTGTCATAAAACGCATTACGTGACAACGTAGGTCAAGAATATAGTCTAAATGTCTCCACCAACCAGCGTTCAGAACACAACCCCTTTCAGCAGTCCAAAAAGTTCTGTTAAATGACAACAGAGGGGACAGGCAACAAGAACCATCAGTCAAAGAGGGGAGGGCAAGTTCTTCTCTTCCGGGTCATGTTGGGGCGCTACCGGAACTGATCGAATTGGTAGTCTACAGTGTTTCTGGATGTTTCAGACTAAAGCTGGCGTCAGCATGAGACCACTACCATCTCGTAGCTCCGTCGTGGCCATTCCACGAGCAATCATGGCAGCCGCTCCCCACCAGAAGCCTGCGGGAGTCGGAGGCCCCCATGACTTTTGTAGAATCTTCACGGTTGAGGGGACGCTTTTCGAGAATGGGATCCAAGCCCTAGCAGACAAGCGTCCGAGTTCCAAGGTGTCCCAGGGCCATTTTAGTGGACCAGGCCCAAAACCGAAGAGCCGGCCGCCATTTTGAGAGTCCTGTGGCAGCCGCCTATCGCTGCACCGCTAGAGCGGGCGCATCTCAACTACATGGTGAGCGAGACGCTGTAGTCGCAAGAGCGGGCGGAAAACAGCTGAATGGCGGAAGAGGCACAGTGTAGCAAAAGCGGGCGGAATGGCAACTAAAACGATAAAGGGGCGCCTCACTACAGCTTGTCTTCAGGTCAAACGGATTGTGGGACAAGGTACAGAATTGAAGAGTCATCAAAAGGCAAAAAGTACCGCCGGACCCCGGGAGCCGGCCGCCTATGTCGGGGGCGATCTCAGGCTACACCAGTGCTATAAGACTTGGGGAGGGTGTCGGAGCCAAGCGTCTTCTCCGAGTCCATGGCCATCACAGCGCCCCTCAGGGGCCTCCGTCAAGCTGTTTAGGAAGGTAACATATCATATTGTTTTCTAATGCAGTCAGGTCCACAAACGACACTCACTTACTTTGAGAATAGTGAAGCTGCAGTAGGAGGAAATAAGCTTCAGACAGTGTTACAAGCGCTGCTCAGAACTCTTAACTATGGCACCCAACATCCAGAACTTATGCTATTTGAGAATGGTAGTGACATCGAAGCATCTCGGGGACCAAAACCATTAACGTACTTTCACGTATGAAAATCTTACTTGGGGAGGGGGCAGGAGCGAAGCGCCCCCTCCCAGTCAGCGCCACCACACCGTATGTTGAAAATCTGAAGCCATCGTTCTACAAAGTCAATCAAACTTGGATTGAAAAATCTAGAAAAATGTACAAACTGAAAACCAGTTTTGGTCTGCATAGCATCAGTAACAACGCTTGAGTCAGCTTTGTGTCAAGCCGCCATTTTGATTCAACAAAGCACAGGCATTGAAAAAGGCTGAAATTCAGAACTCTAAACTATGGCACCCAACATCCAGGAGCTTGCTATCCGGATCTTGGAGCCTTGTGCTGTTTTCGATCTATTCACACATCGGTCTACTACTGACATCATCTTATAAACCAACGTTATGTAAATAGTTTTTTAATAAAATGTTTTACCCTGTTTCTTTGCTGGTGTGTTGTCTATATTTTTAATATTTGCATAGGGTTTGTCATTATTTTGTGCGGGATGGGTGATGGAGCCGAGCTGTCTTGCAGCCCTCATGGTGTGGAGCTCAGTTCATCTCACTATTTTCGTATTTCTCAAGAAGGGTTGTTCCTAATATTTCTATTTTAGCGAGGTCAAAAAGAGATCCAATTAGTGGCCTACTGATTTTGCTCGATTACTTTTATTTTTTTACACGATTTTTCACTATCTGCAAAGACTAAACAGAGTATTGCGACTTTGTGCTTGTTTGTAAATAGAGAATGATCCAAAGAGAACCAATTCTAAAACAGTAAATGCTTGGACAACAATCAATCAAATGGAGAGACAAGGAGGTACGACGGATTACAACGGGGGTAAAGGCCTGCGTTAACTACCCTTCTGTATCTGCAAAGAGAGAGTACTAACAAAGGCAAAAGAGGGGAGGGGGGGGGGGGGGCAGCGTTCAAAGCACATCAGCGTGCATAAATACGAAAATGTTTTTATCTATCACGTACTTGACATTTTAAAGCTTTTCATATTTGCTATTAAAAAACCAATGAAATTCACAGAAAAAACCATAGGTTATAGTGGATATATAGTTAGGAATTTGCATTTACAAAACCTTGAAAATTCAATGAAAAAACCATAGGTTATAGGCCATATATAGTTAGGAATTAGCATTTACAAAACCTTATTTTACTCGCATAAAACCATTGAAATTCCATATATAGTTAGCTAACTATAAGCGCTAACTATATATCGCGCACCCGCAATCCACTGCTGATGATGTCACATATTACATCATTCATGACATGGTCAGTGACATCACTGATGACATCACTGATGACATCTCAAATGACATCACTGATGACAACTCAAATGATATCAATGATGACATCTCAAATGACATCACTGATGACAACTCAAATGACATCACTGATGACATCTCATTTGTCATCACTGATCACATCACTCATGTGATAATACAATGAACCTCTTCAGACTCTAATATAACCTTACATACACTCAGTATAAACAGACACTTACAGACTGTCACTCATCCATGGACTTACTCACACACCTAGTCAGTCATGCAAAGAATCAATCACACCTCCATTTCCTCAACTATACAGTTATACACATCTTACTTATTCAAACATATAATAACACATATTTACTCTCTTATATAATCCCTGATACAAGCTCACAGTGATCGATACAGCCACTCACACATTCACTGGCTCTTATGTTCAGTTATTTATATATCTCAACTCTCACATGTATTGTGTTTTACATACGTACTTACTTGCACATGTAGCAATGAGAAATCCATTCACTCACCAACACACCCATGCACAGTCAACCGCCCATATAGCTGTTTCCACATGCACTCTTGAACTCATACTCCTAGTGAATCAACTGCTTACACATCTATGCACAGAGTCACGCACCTCCCAGCCACCCACACACACACTCAGCCTCCCATTCAAATATTTGGGCAACCAATCAATAACCCATATGGCCACTCTTATAGCTACTGATCAACACATGCAGCAGCTTACACAACATCAAACATACTGATGCACGAATTAAGACAGTTTAGTCACTAACCCATGTACTCAGTGAGACACATTTAATCACTCACTCATACAGTCAGTCATGCACCTACTAAATTCTTCATCCAGACACTTATACATCCACTCATTCTTCAATATGTGAAACATATTTAAACTTTACAGACACATACAATCACTGGATGTTGTGATCAGTGATGTCATCAGTGATGTCACTGACCATGTCATGAATGATGTAATATGTGACATCATCAGCAGTGGATTGCGGGTGCGTGATATATAGTTAGCGCTTATAGTTAGCTAACTATATATGGAATTTCAATGGTTTTATGCGAGTAAAATAAGGTTTTGTAAATGCTAATTCCTAACTATATATGGCCTATAACCTATGGTTTTTTCATTGAATTTTCAAGGTTTTGTAAATGCAAATTCCTAACTATATATCCACTATAACCTATGGTTTTTTCTGTGAATATATATATATATATATATATATTACCTACTGGCGGTCGCCAGTAGGTATATATAGTTAGGATTTTTTCCCTATGGGATTTCTGAAAATTCTATGTCTAATAACTTTGGCGTTTGTGGACGGAATCGGCTGAAATTTTCAGGAAAATGGCACATTCTGTTTCTGAGCAGCCCCTGAAAATTTGGGGGGGGGTTCGGCAAGGGGGGGCCGAGAAAAAAGGGGGGTCCCAAAACGCGTTTTTCCCATGTTAATTTCCATAGGGCGGTTGGCCTCACTTTTAGCCCGAATTGGATTTCCACGAAACTTGGCAAAATTGTAGGGACTGTTAGCCCGATGTGCCTTTGCTAGGTCTCAATATATGTGCTTCAGTGGATTTGGAGAAATTAACGTTTAAAACAAGATATATATCTGTAACAGCGCTCCGGGCTGCGCTCCGGTTTGCGTACTTTTCGCGTATCGGAACTTTGCGAAGCGAAGCTGATTGGCTCTCCGGTGTCTGTCAACATTCTAAACATTCCGGAGCGGCCGCCATCTTGTCTCTCGGTAGGATCGAGAGACAAGAGGAGGCCAAAACAAAGGGGGAAATGAAGGAAAGGGGGCAAGGTAGACCCCTTCTGACCCCCTAGGATTGATGAGGGGGATATTATAAAGCCACGCGGGGCCCCAAAAAAAAAAAAAAAAAATCCGATTTTTTTCGCCGTAGAGACGCGTCTTGGTATGCGAACCGGGCAGCTAACCGGCAGTGTAACGGGAGTCTGAGGAGTAGCTGATTGGCTGTCAACATTGTAAACAGTCCGGAGCGGCCGCCATCTTGTCTCTCGGTAGGATCGAGAGACAAGAGGTGGAAAAAAAAAAGGTGTAAATGAATGAAAGGGGTAAGGCAGACTCCTCCTGAACCCCTAGGATTGATGAGGGGGCTATTAAAGTTCCCTGCGGGGCATAAGAAAAAAAAAATTCGATTTTTCGCGGTAAAGGTGCTTCCTGGTACGTTAACCGGGCAGCTAACCGGCAGCGTAACGGGAGTCCGACATATTGTGTTTTTTGAACGTTTGTGATATGTGCACGTGTGGATTTTGTCTAATTAAGGTTAAAAAAAAAATATATATATCTTTAAGCGTGTTCTGGCGCGCTTACGTTTTGGGTTTGGTTTGCGCTGCAGAGACGATACGTCACGGTTATGCGATGCATCATGAGGCGTCTCACGGGCTACGTGATACGTCACTTAATAAAGAATATATTTTACAGCTATAGATATTAGCTTTTAAAAAACCAATGAAATTCACAGAAAAAACCATAGGTTATAGACCATATATAGTTAGGAATTTGCATTTACAAAACCTTGAAAATTCACTGAAAAAACCATAGGTTATAGACCATATATAGTTAGGGATTAGCATTTAAAAAACCTTATTTTATTTGCACAAAACCATTGAAATTCCATATATAGTTAGTTGCACTAACTATATATCGCGGACCCGCAATCCACTGCTAATGATGTCACATATTACATCATTCATGACATGGTCAGTGACATCACTGATGACATCTCAAATGACATCACTGATGACATCACTGATGACATCTCAAATGACATCACTGATGACATCACTGACATCTCATTTGACATTACTGATTACATCACTGATGATATCATTTATGTGATAATACATCTTCAGACTCTAATATAACCTTAGATACACTCAGTGTAAACAGGCACTCACAGACTGTCACACATCCATGGAGTTACTCACACACCTAGTCAGTCATGCAAAGAATCAATCACATCTCCATTTCCTCAACTATACAGTTATACACACCTTACTTATTCAAACATATAGTAACACATATTTACTCTCTTATACAATCCTTGATACAAGTTCACAATGATTCATACAGCCACTCACACATTCACTGGCTCTTATGTTCAGTTATTTATATATGTCAACTCTCACATGGAGTGTGTTTTACATATGTACTTACTTTGACATGTAGCACTGAGATATCCATTCACTCACCAATATACTCATGCACACAGTCAACTGTCCATACAGCTGTTTCTACATGCACTTTTGAACCCATACACCTAGGGAATCAACTGCTCACACATCTATGCACAGAGTTATACACCTCCCAGCCACCCACACACATACTCAGTCGCCCATACAAATACTTGGGCAACCATTCAATAACCCATATAGTTACTGATATAGCTACTGATTTAAACATGCAGCAGTTTACAGAACAACATAAATAATGATTGCCAAATTAAGACACTTTAATCACTAACCCATACACTCAGTGAGACACATTTAATCATTCTCTCATACAGTCAGTCATACACCTACTAAATCCTTCATTCAGACACTTATACATCTACTCATTCTTCAATATGTAAGACATATTTTAACTTTACAGAAACATACAGTCACTGGGTGTTGTCATCAATGATGTCATCAGTGATGTCATCAGTGATGTCATTTGAGATGTCATCAGTGATGTCATCAGTGATGTCACTGACCATGTCATGAATGATGTAATATGTGACATCATTAGCAGTGGATTGCGGGTCCGCGATATATAGTTAGTGCAACTAACTATATGTGGAATTTCAATGGTTTTGTGCAAATAAAATAAGGTTTTTTAAATGCTAATCCCTAACTATATATGGTCTATAACCTATGGTTTTGTCAGTGAATATATATATATATATATATATATATATATATATATATTACCTACTGGCGGTCGCCAGTAGGTAGTTATAGTTAGGATAATTTTCAATGTTAAATCTCAACATTCTATTTTGAATAACTTTGGCGCCGGTTGACGAATCTGCCTGAAATTTTCAGGAAAATGGTCTCATGGCGGTCCGGTCCTTCCCTGAAAATTTGGGGGGGATTCGTCAAGCGGGGGCCGAGATAAAAGGGGGGTCCCAAAACGCGTTTTCCCCATGTTAATTTCCATAGGGCGGTCGATTTCACTTTTAGCCCGAACGGCTGAATGGATTTCCACCAAACTTGGCAAAATTGTAGGGACTGGTAGCCCGATGTGCCTTTGCTATGTCTCAAGATATGTGCTCCAGTGGATTTTGAGTAATTAAGGTTCAAAAAAATATATATATCTATAGCAGCGCTCCAGTAAGCGCACCGGTACGCGCACCGGGCGCGTCACGCGACTTGCGCGGAGAAAGCTGATTGGCTCTGGGGTGTCTGTAAACATTCTAAACAGTCCGGAGCGGCCGCCATCTTGTGTCTCGGTAGGATCGAGACACAAGAGGTGGCCAAAACAAAGGGGGAAATGACCATAAGGGGGCAGAGTAGACCCCCCTTGACCCCCTAGGTTTGATGTGGGGGCCATAAAAGGGCCCCACGGGGCAAAAAAAAAAAAAAAAAAAATTTGATTTTCGCGGGGTGAGCGCCCGGTACGCGCACCGGTAAGCGTACCGGGGAGTGTACCATGGGGAAAAAGAATGACAGTTTTAAAAGTAGCTGATTAGAAAAAAAAATGTTTTTTTTATATATACACATACATATATATAAATGCATATGCACATATATATATGCATATATGTCTATATGTGTGCGTGTAGAGAGAGGTAGAGAGGTAGAGGTGTAGAGGTAGAGAGGTAGAGAGGTAGAGAGTAGAGAGTGAGTAATAGAGAGTAGAGAGTGAGTAGTAGAGAGTAGTAGAGAGCAGTAGAGAGAGTAGCAGAGTGAGTAGTAGAGAGTAGTAGAGTGAATAGTAGAGTGGTAGTAGAGAGTAGTAGAGAGTGAGTAGTAGAGACTGAGTAGTAGAGAGTAGTAGAGAGTAAGTAGTAGAGTGAGTAGTAGAGAGCAGTAGAGAGTGAGTAGTAGAGAGTGGGAGAGAGTAAGTAGTAGAGAGTAGTGGAGAATATTCCAAAGTTTGGCACAGCACCACTTTCACAATGAGTCCAATCAAATCATATCACTTAGAGTACTTATTGAAGCGCTGAATCTTGGTGTATATTCAAATGCTTTTATTTTCCTTAAGTTTATGTACCACAGCCAGCCGAAACGTTTCGTTCTGTACAACAGAACTTCTTCAGGGCGTTCTTATTTCCTTCAAGTTATGTCGGTATCCCGTTGTCATATAACTAGATATTTCTTCCAAATGTTAGACGAGACATAAGTATATTCTTATTAAAAGTGACTAGGTATCAATTTTACCCACACAATTCGGGCAGACTTGAGTAATTTATAGCATCCTCAAAGTCAGTCTTTCAAAAATTCCAAAGTATAGGACATGATAATCCAAATCCAAATGTTTCTCAAGAAAAGTCATTTACAATCGTTCGGAATATCGGTGTTTGGGCAGATATGATCCAGGGACCCCCAGTATGCAAGGGGAATTAGTCCCCCCTCTGCAAAGGCGCCAGTGGCCTGCATTGCAGAGAGGTGTAACAAGGGTGTGGCCTCATTACACTTCTCTGCAATGCAGCTCCCTCGTGCATACTGGAGGCTCCTGGTGGACTAGTTGACCCCAGGGACCCCCAGTATGCAAGGGGAATTAGTTCCCCCTCTGCAAACGCGGCAGTGGGCTGCGTTGCAGAGAGGTGTAACAAGGGGCATAGTCTCATTACACCTCTGCAATGCAGCCCCAGGCGCATACTGGAGGTTCCAGGTGGGCTAATAGGCCCCCAGGGGCCCCCAGTATGCAAGGGGAATTAGTTTCCCCTCTTCAAACATGCACGGGGGCTGCGTTGCAGAGAGGTGTAAAAAGGGTTGTGGCTTCATTACACCTCTCTGCAATGCAGTCCCCTGGCGCATACTGGAGATTCCTGGTGGGCTTTCAGGTCTTATATAGTTAGGAATTAGCATTAAAAAAACCTTTGAAATTCACTGAAAAAACCACAGGTTTCACACCAGTTATAGTTAGGAATTAGCATTTAAAAAACCTTTGAAATTCACTGAAAAAACCATAGGTTTCACACCAGTTATAGTTAGGAATTAGCATTTAAAAAACCTATTAAATTCACTGACAAAACCAGTTATAGTTAGCTGGAAATTTTACTGATATAAAACCAATGAAATTCCACGTTATAGTTAGTTGGACTCACTATAACTTGCGCGTGCAATGCACTGCTGATGACGTCACATATTACATCACTCATGACATGGTCAGTGACATCACTCATGACATCACTGATGACACCATCCTTGTGACATAGTGACAGACCTCCTTTCAGTGTAATGTAACCCTTGAAACACATATTCAAAAATAGAAACTGAAATTTAAAAAAAAATGGAGATACCCATATCAGTTACAACAAGCAATTCAGTAATTCCACCATCTATATGCACATCCAGTCATTCACCAACAGTTCTATATAGTCACTCATACATATACTCACTTATCATATGAAGTGATACACCTATACATCCTGTTACACACCGACAGTCATCCAAAAGTTACTCACACACATACTCACACGTGCAAATAAACTATTGAACATCCATTTATTTGAATATAGAGTTATACACACACTACAACCTTACTTGTATTGAAAATTACACATATTTATTCTCTTAAACAATCACTTATAGAAACACATACTTATTTAAACAGGAACTCTTACAATCTCTTACTCTCACATATACTCACTTATATACATCAATATTCACATATACTAGATTAAAACATATGTAGTTACTGATAAAGACACTAGTGAGACAGTCATTCACTCACTAACAAACACATATACACACTCATCCATCCATACAGTCCTGCACATATGCTGTCTTCAAAACACATACAAACAGCGAGTCAGTCACTCATGCATCTATGTGCTAAGTAATACCCCCACCAAACCATATAGACACTCATACTGATACTAAGAGAAACATCTAATAACCCATATACATACGCATGTAGCTACTTACCAACACATGTAGCCACTTATAAACAAAGTGAAACAATAATATATATATTTAAATATTTAAACATTACTCACTAATATTTATTTTTCAGAAAGACACATATTCACTGGATGGTGTCATCAGTGATGTCATGAGTGATGTCACTGACCATGTCATGAGTGATGTAATATGTGACGTCATCAGCAGTGCATTGCACGCGCAAGTTATAGTGAGTCCAACTAACTATAACGTGGAATTTCATTGGTTTTATATCAGTAAAATTTCCAGCTAACTATAACTGGTTTTGTCAGTGAATTTAATAGGTTTTTTAAATGCTAATTCCTAACTATAACTGGTGTGAAACCTATGGTTTTTTCAGTGAATATATATATATATATATATATATATATATATATATATATATAGTTAGGACCTAGTTACCATAGGAAAATGGCAACATTCCATTCTCAATACCTTTGGCGCCGATTGACGAATCTTCGTGAAATTTTGTTGATATCACCTCCTATGTTGAACCTTGTATGTTTTCTCCATGTTAATTTCCATAGGAAACTTCCGACAAGGCTACAGGCCGAACAGGTGAACAGAATTACCCCAAATTTGGCAGGGAGAAGGGTCTTGGTCTAGACAGCCCGCTTTTGTTTATTTGATGTAAATCTGTTTCGTAGTTTCTGAGAATTATCAAAATTTACAGATATTGATAATTGGAAATTCTGCTATCGTATTGGCTGAGGTATACGAGCACGAGCTTGGTGCTGATTGGCTGCGAGCGCTGTGAGCGGTTGCAACTAGGAAGTGTTGGCTGCCATTTTGTGATCCCATTGAAGCGAGTAAGGGAAAAAAGGGTGAAAAAAGTGGGAAAGAGGATGGTAGGAGCACTCTAACCATTGTGGGGTGTTTAGTGGAGAAGTGTGGCTCGTCGGTTAGAGGAGGCAGATCCGGACGCAGAGGTCAGACCCGGGACCAGGGTTCAATCCCCGACGCGGCAGGGTCTTGAGTTCAAAATGTCCACGGACTCGATAATTCTCGCCTCGGTGCCTACTCGAATCATGGGTTCACACTCTGCAACTCTGGGCAATAGCTTGCTTAATCTCCACTACGGCCCCACTGCGATGGGATGCCTGGCTTTCACCTTGGAGATGCCCAGTAGGGGGTTATTTCGCAGGGAAAAGCCAGGACGGGTTCCCAAAGCAAGCGCCTTGAGACCTTACGGTGAAAGGCGCAATAGAAGAACGTATGATTTTGTTGCTTGCTTATCTAGGATCCTGATCGATAATGTGACCTTATGCCCCTATTCGGCTATAAATCTATTTATTCCCTATATTGGCATAACCGTTCGAGTGCAATATTCAGTAACTCATCTCTGGCCTCACACGAACAGAGCCACATTCCAGGAAAGCTTTCTCTGCCACTTCCTTTGCAACCAATTAGTGCAATGACAGAGCAGAAGTCACTATCTGAGATTCCTAGATTAACACTCTGAGTTCTTCAACAAGATAAAAACTCAGCAAACCTGGAAATCCCCGCTTGCTGTGTTTTGATTAGTAATAGAACTCTAATGAGCACTGATAAACGATCACTTCCTAGTGACATCTTATTGACGTCTTATGTCCAGCAAACTTACGTCAAACAAGGCACCTTTCAGGTATAAATATTACCAACATGGCCTTAAGCAAACGCTGCTGTCTCGTTGCTGTTGGTGAAGCAACCCCCCTGTTGCCCGTCGCCTGAAGCTGCTGTTATGCTGAAGATATCATAGCGGCTATCGCTACTGCTATCGCTGCTAACTAGTGAACGATGGTGTTGTGAACCTAGGAGCTGAACAGCCGTCCCCCTGCAAGAGCCCAGCAGATGCAAGCTGCCCGCGGATGCTGTCCCCCCTCCTTCTCCTCCACGACGCGCTGAAGAAGAGATGCTGTCTTTCTCCTGCAGAGAAATCCAGCTCCAGCGTTTCTGGTCTACCCTTGCGGGTGACTGGGATATCGAGCCCTGAGGGAGATACCAGACCTCCATCATTCTATTCCATAGGTATGGTGTTGACTAAACCCTTTGAGAGAGAATTTTTGAAGCAAACCTTGGCAAAACCAACTTAACTTAAAGCTACTTACTTACTCCCCTCCCAAGTATTAGGCTTAGGTCAGGTACACTGGGGTAGGCGTAGTTAGAAGCACCAGTTGAGTATGTTAGCCTAATGTATATATGAATGTATATATGTTTTATTACTTTTAAACCATTGTATGGCTAAGAAACCATATCAATGCTTTTACAGTATTATTTCGCAATACTTATCTTACTGTACGTACTTTTTATAATAACAAGTCTTGCAATTGTGGCAATACATTTCTCTTGTACGAGAAGAAAGACTGTTCAATAAATGTTAACCCTTTATTGACAAACGCCCGTCTCTCTGTTCTCTACATATTGTGAAAGTAAACTGCACCAACCTGACTGAGTAAAATAACTGTCTATTGTTTCACACGACCCTAGAGATTGACTCTTGATCTGAGGAGCAAAGTTGTCATGTTGCACGGTTGTTGGAAAACGGACTTCTTGTCTGTGCCAGGGAAGCTGATCACTTCCTATTTCAGTCAAGAAAGTTTCCAGTGACCTCTGAGCTAGTTGGTAACAAACCCAATTAAGTTTAGCATAGTCAGTAGAGGCCTGAAAGATCCGCACTTCTACGTCGATATTACTGTTTATGTTATTCCAATGCGCAGGGCCTATTGGGAAAATAGGAACTACGCAACATGGCGCCCAACGTTTGGTAAGGCGATATACTAACGCAAGACGTTAGAGTAACTCAGTCGTGCATATTTCACACAGACCCCTTTCTCCCGTAAATACTCCAATAGACGTCTGGAGTGGGTGAAAGGTTAAAATCTGCCCGAACTCAGTAGGACGAGATTCCAGTGTAAAGCTCTGGTTTATTCCACGTTGAAGGATACAGTGTTCCAAAATATTGTGCACCTAATCTTTGTCTCCTTGGAGACCTACTCTGCAAACCTTGCATTTATACAATGCCAGGAGAAAACGGAACAACTTGGGCCGCAGCAGATGCGACTCAGCAGGGTCCCGAAGACACAGACCCGGATGCAATTATCATCCCAGTCCATTTAAGAAAGTCTATAACATTAAAACTTATAGAAAATGGACTGACACCACAAGGTGGTACAGTAATTTTTGTGATAGAGGCACACGAATATCGGCAGACAGAGGTATTCTATTCATGGATAAACTTTCCAGCGGCAAACGCTAGAACAAAAGAGTTTCACTATTACAAAATAGAGAAACCTCCGGAAGAGTACACTCCTTTTGAGGAGACTGAAATCCCACTAAAATTCCAAGAGCACCTGCTCTGGTTTAATTTGCCCTAAAACATAATGATCATATTACCAGGCTCGGTCCACTAGGTAGACCAGGAGCCACGTGGCCGGTTCTAGCCAGCTACACACCACATCCGGACATTGCAAAAATGTCTAGAGAAGAGCTGTTAGTACAGCTAAAAACATTAAAAAAAATACACAGGCAATTAGTCCAATATGTAATGCGGACTGCAACAGTCCAGCCAGCTGTTAATGTACCACAGCTGACCCCTCTTCAGGGGAACACTAATAAAATTACACCACAGAACATACAGTCATGTCTTGGTAAAACACCTGTAAAACGGGAACAAATTCCTTTCTGGTTAGCACAGAAAATCACTCAAATAGAGGCAGTATTTCCTGATACTACCCCTATAGAGAAACACAGAATCTTGACCATCTGCCTTCCTATGGGAATCGCACCACACGTGGAGGACTGCGACACTTGGGGTACAGTCTTTGCTTCCATTTACACAAAACACACGGTGTTCCGTCTATGGTGGTAATACCAGAAGTGCTAAAACAGATTTAAAATGAATACGGTCCAGAGCCAGCTTTAAATCTTGGTATGAAATTACTGAAAGACTTCAAGCAGGTCTCGGCTATATTATTAGCCAACATAAAGGGAGAAGCAGCATCTGTGGCGATCCGCTAGAAGTTGAAGGAAACAGATATAACAGAGCAGCCAGTTGAGCTTGCCAGAATCATAGAAAAATGCTATGAAGAATTAGGTAGAGACAGCTTGGGTGGGAAACCAGTTAAGCCCCAACTGCTCGAAAATCCTGAAAAATTATTTATTAAAAATAATTCAAACACTCCTAAAAAGAGCTGGGATGGAAATAAACAATCCACTCCCAAAGAAATAGTTTTCCAGTCCAGAGGAAGGTCTCCTCGACGGAGGGAAAGAACTCCAACTCGAGAACACCAGTCTCCCCAGAGGGAGCCCTCTGAGAAAAGATATAACCTTAGAAATAGGGATAATTTGAAAAAACCTGTTAGATATCAAAGTATTGATACATGTCCCTCTCGATCTTTTTCGCAGAAATCGGAAAGAAGAGGACGGTCAGACCCAGGAGAGCACACCAAGTCCAAAGACAAGGAACCTGCTCAGAGTAAAAAATCTCAATTTCAAAAAAGAAGGTAGCCAGTATTAGAGTAATCAAACATGCCGAGAATACTGAGGACACAGTTGAAAAACGGGGAGTGGGCATTGACAATGTTGGACAGTGCAGCAGAAATCAGTATAGCCCGCAAGATCCTGATGAGTCATCTGGAGACAGTGGACACGAATGAATACATTCAGGTTGAAACTGCCGACACCAGACTTAGCGAGCCCCATAAGATATACGAAATAACATTGCGTATAGAGGGTGATAAGACTAGGAAAATAAGAGGTCTATTTTGGGATAAGCTCTCAAAAGGCTATGATATTCTGTTAGCTGAAAAAGATTGGTCCCCAGAGTTTGTCAGGGAGTGCCCCCGTGGCGAAGAAGTAATTATGCCTGCCTTCTCGAATCACATTCCGATTCACAAAAAATATACATATGCAAGGAAATGGGCAGTAGCCCAGGCACCAGCATTATATAAAAATCATGTAGGATGGGATGAGGACTCTCCTCCCCACAAAATCCAATTAAAAAGTGAACCAGCTGCCCAACGGCAGTATCCCATTAAGCAAGAAGCTAAAAAACAAGTCAGGGAGATCTTAGATCAACTTGAATACCAGGGGGTGATTGAAACATGCACCTCTCAAATGAACAATCCTTTGTTTCCTGTCTCCAAGCCAGACAATTCATATCGTCTAGTTTTGGATTACAGACACCTTAATGCATGTTGTAAAACATTTGCAGTACAAAACTTGCATAGTGCAGCCCTAATGAATAACATAGTTAGGAAAAAATATAAAACGACATTAGACATATCTAATGGTTTCTTTTGTCAAAACATTGCACCAGAAAGCAGATATTTGACCGCTTTCTCAGCATTTGGGTCGCAGAAAAAAATCTGTCGACTCCCACAGGGGTTCAAGAACAGCCCAGGACTATTCTCAGCTAGGGTAACAGAGTTACTACAAATATATGATGATGAGGCATTATCTTACGTAGATGATATCTATCTCACAGACGACGACTTGGATACTCACTTGAAAAGAGTGAACACCAGTATACTTGGGTTCGCAGCAGAGGGTTACAAATTCAACTTTAAAAAGTCTCGAATTGCCCATCTGACAGTACTATTCTTAGGATACAAATTATCAAGTGAAGGAAAAAGCCTAGCGGACAAATTCTTAGAGAAGTGCGCTGTACTCCAAGCTCCAAGAACGCTGAAGAATCTACAATCCATTCTAGGTTTTCTGAATTTCTGAAGAACTTACATTTTAAATTACACGGAGAGGGTTAAACCTCTCTACGAACTAATTACACCTGATTTTAAACAAATCAATTGGACTCAAAAACACACAGAAATTTTGAGATCACTGCAAACAGACATGTTAGCTAAAACTAAATTAGATACACGTGACAATACACGTGGTCTTGTAATCCGAGTCATCCCAGGAGGATGCGGATTCACGTACCTGACCTCTAATGAGGGAGAAAAGGTACCAATTTCAATTAAATCTCACTTGTACACACAAGTAGAAAAAGCATTCAGTCTCACAGAAAGAACTGGGAAAGCAGTGCAAATCGCATTAGCAAATGAAAGAGAACTAGCACACGGCAAACGGATTAATATCCTCACAGCGGAATCCGCCTTCGAGGCGCTATTCAGCCCAGTAAACCTGCCTACAGTGTCACTGGATCCGAAATGGATACAGTATGTATATTCTCTAGGAGCGGAAGATGTGAAATACTATTTCGCCCCGCAATTCGAGGAACTGAATGATTTAGAATATGAAGAAGAATATCCTCTGCCAATCAAAATTCTGCCTCTCCCACAATACGCCTGTATGATCTATACAGATAGATTTGTACAGCATTTCAACGTAGAGAGCAAATCCTACGATGCAGCCTGTGCGATTGTTAAAGGTCGTTGGCTGTGCGGTAAATTCAGACCGAAAGTAACAAAAACTGAATCATTGAGAAACTGTTCGGCTCGAAGAGCTGAAATCAGATGTTTGAAGATGGCGCTCGAAAATGCAGAACGTGAATTCCCGACACTTATTGTGTGCGATTCTCATTTTTGCGTCAACTCTTACAATAATAAACTGCAGAGGTGGATTGAAAACGACTACAAAGATGACACAGGTGCCACAATGAAGCATAAATTGCTCTGGAAACAGGTAGCTCTTTTACACAAAGAACTACAAAAGACTCACGTGATTCACGCACAGAGTCTTCAACGTGATGGCGTTCACGTTGCAGGGAATTCATTGGCTAATACAGCCACAGGGGAAGCAACTAAACCGGTTTCCGTAGCCACAAAAAAGCGTACAGAAAAATACATAGACGGGGAAACCATGCTGGCAGTAAAAACGACCGTAAAAGGCGACTGTGCAGCACTGCCCGTGAAATATCCACTCAATTTTGCATACATAATCGATGCAAACTCCGTTCCTTTTGCTCGAATCCCTGGAGTGGGGGATAGGGTAATTCCAAACACGAACAGGAGAATATTTTTAATAGCAGACACACACATGGGATTGGGTCTGAGACACCAGACAATCAGGGACTCTCTGAGAGAGTTAGAATCAGTATACTGGTGGCCGGAAATGAGTGAAGGCATTCATGAGTTTGCAAAAAACTGTGAAGACTGCAACAGAGATCGCAGTGGTGAACCATGCTACCGGCTACCAATCAGAAACTGCGTAACGCTGCCTACACCCCATCCTGCGTCTTATTAAAAACTAAGACTAAACACACTTAAAAATAAGGTCTCCAGCGCTCGGCTGACGCTAGAACGGTTATAAAAGATTTGCGAGTCTTTATCGGCACATACGCAATTACCACGTTCCATTCTGACCAGGGTCCTGCTTTTAGCTCTCGAGCTTATAGGGAGGCCATGGCCAGCATGGGAATTGGGTTGCGGTATTCTTGTCCGTCGCACCCCGAAGGGAATAGTGTGGTTGAAAGAAAAAACCGGGACATAAAGCGATCTATAACAGCGAAGGTATTAGGTTCAGGCGCTGGGTGGGTCAAACATTTAATAAGTGTCCAGTCCAGTCTTAACAATTTGCCAAGAAAATCTCTAAAAGGTTTCAGCCCATACGAGCTATTGTTCGGATTTAGAATGAGAATTCAGGACTTAGACAGTCAGGTGTCAGTGGTACAAGAAAAAACAACAGACTTTGACATCAAAGATCATTTGGCTGTTTTACAGGAACTGAATGAAACAAGAAAATCCTTAAGAAATGAAATGAAATGAAATGAAATTTGGGTTTTCTATAGCGCATGGCTGCCCGTGAGCGTCCCAGCGCTGAAGATTGCAGAACCTCTGGGGGAGAAGGCCGGTGGTGGGGAGGAAAGTTATAAAGGAAACAGATGCGTTTTAAGAAGCTTCCTGAATTTCATGAGATTAGTTTCAGAACGGAGATAAGATGGCAGAGCATTCCAGATGGTAGCCGCTGTGACCGAGAAGCGGCGTCCTCCCGTTCGGGCTTTTTTGATTCTATGGACCGTGGCCAAATGATGTTGGGCTGAGCGTAGGGGCCTGTTGGGTGTATATGGGAAGATCATTGCTTTCAGCATTGAAGGCCCTTGGTTTTGCATAGCTTTGTGAGTGGTACACAGGGCCTTAAACTTGACCCTTTCGCGGATCGGCAGCCAATGTAGTGCCTTGAGGGCAGGTTTGGCTGAAGCTCTACGGGAGGTCCCCGTGAGGATCCTGGCCGCAGCATTCTGTGTTCTTTGAAGGATGTTAATCGTAGATTCTGGGGCCGCCAAAAAGAGGGCATTGCAATAGTCCAGTCTTGATAAGACTAGACCTTGTATTAGCAATTTCTGTGAGGGACCTGGAAGTAGTGGGAGGATCTTTCTGGTGGAACGCAGTAACCCCACACATGTGCCAGCTGTTTTTTTTGCTTGCGTTTTCAGGGATAGGTCTTGTTCAAGCCAGAAACCCAGACTTTTTAATTCAGTCTTGGGTTGTGGAATAGGGCCCAAACAGGCTGGCCACATGGCAGAGGGAAGGGATGATATTTTGTTTCCCAGCAGCATGAGCTCAGTTTTCGAGCCGTTGAGTTTGAGCCTTGAGGTGGACATCCAAGCGTGAATTCCTTCTAGACAGTCATGTAGATTTTTGAGCTTATCCTCTTCAAGTGAGAATGATACGATCATTTGGGTGTCGTCAGCATATGTGACGGCTTTTATCCCAAAAGGGGAGACCACGTCTTCCAGGGGGGCCATGTATGTGTTAAAAAGTGTAGGGCTCAGTGAAGAGCCCTGGGGTACCCCACACTGGAGAGGGAGAGTGTCGGATCGCACATTCCCTTCGCAAACCTGGAATGTTCTGTCTTGTAAGAACGATGAAAGCCAGCTAAGGGCTATGCCCCTCACTCCTAGACTGGAGAGGCGCTTGATCAGAGTTTTGTGATCAACCGTGTCAAATGCAGCGCTTAGATCCAGGAGGATCAGTAACACCGATCCCCCTGAATCCAAGATGCATCTGGCCTCCTCAACCACTTTAAGAAGGGCTGTCTCGGTTCCTTGACCAGGACGGAAGCCTGTCTGTGTGGGGCGGAGAAGGTTGTTGGTTTCAAGGAAGGCAGACAGTTGTTGGTTGACCACCTTCTCCGCAATCTTACTTAAGCCTGGTAGGAGGGAAATTGGGCGGAGGTTAGTGAGGTCTGCAGGGTCCATACCTGTTTTTTTTTGTAAAGCCTTTACAATGGCATGTTTCCATTTTGGGGGGACTACTCCTTGGTTAAGGGAGGCATTGATAAGGTTGGTAGCTAGATGCGAGATGGTTGGTCCGACTTGTTTAAGAATGCGAATGGGAGCTGGGTCGTTGGGGGAGCCACTTTTCAGGTTGGAGAGAGCTTTCAGAAAGTCGTCATTAGACAGTTGGGTGAAGCTGTCTAGAGTTGGACTAGTGATGAGAACTGGTGGAACGGCTTGGGGGTGTGATCAATTAAAGGAGGAAGTGACTGTAGGATATTAGTAATTTTATTTTGAAAAAAACAAGCTACTTGATTGCATCTGGCAACTGTGGGTTGTTGATTTGAGGGGGGATTGGGTATTTTGAGGAGGTCTTTAACTATTTTATAAGTCTCACGAGACGAGCTGAAGGCAGCTCTGATTTTTTTCTCAAAGAAGGAGGCTTGTGCTGCTTTTCGCGCAGCTTTGTATGTCCTCATTGCTAATTTATATTCTGCCTTGATGGTAGGGTCCCATTTTTTTCTTCATTTGCGTTCGTGAGTTTTGCAAATTCGCCTTAGGTTCTTGAGTTCCTGTGTGTACCAAGGTGATTTGAAGGTGGTACTTTTGTTCTTAAGGTCTGTCTTGGGGGCAACTATGTCCAGGGAGGAAGTGAGCCAATTGGTAAAGTTGTCGTTGACTCTCACTGGGTCAGCGTCTGGTAGAGGAGTGGAGCGTATTAACTCCTGAGTCCAGCTTTCAAAGGATATTCTAAGCAACATAAAGTTAAAGCAACAGCCAGATACCACTGACGAGGCACCACAAGCAACCGCCCCAGCAAGGCCTGTCTGGATTCCAAAGATTGGGGATCTAGTCAGAGAAAAAATCGCGGTGAAGAAGGAATTTGGGCCTTCTTACAGAAAAGCAGTACCTGTCTTGGCAGTCACCGGAACAAGATCAGTTGTACTACCGCCCCTTGCTGGTCTATCGACCTGGTAAAACCACAACCATGTTGCCTATAATCAACAGTAGGCCCAGTGGACTCCCAAGAAACAACATAATACCCAAACTTGCAACAATCCAAGAGGTTCAAACTGAAAGACTAATCACATTCGATCAACCTGCAGTGCACAGAGAAGGACTATGCAATAATGTCATGGAACTCGTGCCTCTTGAGACACAGATTGAAACAGTTCGTCAAGAAACACCAGTCTACAATAATGTGGCATCAGAAAATGCTACCGAAAGACAGATTGAAAGAACAATCCCAACAATTGACAGAACTGCCTCTGGTTATTTCATCAACTTCGACAACTTCTCTGAAGATCAAAACGACCCGAAGTGATGCCAGAAACAAAAAAGACTTTTAAAGAAAAAGCAACGGAACTCTTTCATCAACTAAAAGAAATCTACCTTATTTCACCTTGGTTAGAGTTCTGGTTCGGTCTAGGTGTATTTTTCCTCCTGCTTTGGCTCATCATGGTACTTTGTTTGGGAAAATTCATTGAGGGAAAATATAGTACAATGGACACAGCAAGTCAGAACATCAACCTAGTCCTCAAACCACACAGATCATCACACGTGAAGAAAAGAGAACTGTCAACAGTGAATGTCACAGCAATTCCAATACCTGGTGGGGTAGTATGGGAGAAAACTGACTATGAGATCTATGGTCCGGTCGAGATCCTGAAGTATCCTCATCAACTGAAGGTTTCCTTAAGTGACTTTGTAAAAGCTAGCACATTCTCTGATGATTGGGACTTTAACAGTATAAATGACATGATGTCTGATTTAGTAATATCAGCTAGATTCACAGAACATGATTATTTACAAGGTTCATCTAGTTATGAGCAGACATTCTGCTACACACATTATGGCGATCATTATTTGCATAAATCTGCACAGCCTAGAAATGTTTTTAAGTATAATCAATGGGAACATTGTTCTACACCACCTAAAAGCAGTTCTAAAGCATTTTTTGAGAAATTCAAACTCTTCTCAGGGTTTAACACCATTGATGCAGAAACGTTTTATTACAAACTGTTAGATAAAACAGGAATGAAAACAATGCTGACAAATTCTAAATTAATATATTCAGAAGCATTTTATGACAAAATGATGACATTTGGTTTTGATTATTGGAAAAATAACATTGAAACGAAAACCATTTGGGGTACAAAAGATTGGCAGGTACAAGGCCTTGAAGCACTATTCAGAACCTGCATGATACCAGAACAAATGATGTTTTTAAATGACACAATACACCAAACATCCTGTCTTGGCCTAGCTAAGATCAAAGACCTTAACAAACCGTCTATTCCAAAGCCAATACCTGAGAATGCAACAACAGATTTTGAGATAGACGTATCACAAATTTTACATTTTAACAGAGCACATCCTGATTGGAAAAAGTGGTTAATCTGGCCTACTGACACAAACAACTGTCAGGATAGATTCCTGAACAAAACACAGGGGTTAAAAATGACCAGAAAAGACCCCAGATACTCCCAGAGACAATATCCAGGGATAGTAACAACATACAGTGTAGGGAAACTCTGCCTTGAATTGCTAGTAACATCCACACTGGCTGAAATTAGGCAACACTTGTCTTTACTAAAAGATGGTGCTGATTTGCGCGATTTCATTCTTGGACCACGCAAACAGCGTCAAAAACGTTTCATAGCGGCCAGCATCTATGCTGCGTACAACGAGGCTTGGAAAGTCACACAAATTGAAACAGCTGAAAAAATACGAGAAATTGATCGTATTAATTTGGAAAAATCACTTTCTGTAGTGGACAATGGGTTAATGACTCTGTCCTCCAGAATATATTCGTTGGACAATATTGTATCTTCTGCCTTTGACATAATAGACAAAGACTTGCTAATGTTACAGCATGGCCAATCTCAATTACGTTCTATTGTACAATTAGGCTGGACGCTGCAAAATCTTCGTTCAGGCTATGTGCCTTGGCGTTTAATCAACACAACGTCATTATTTTCCATTTTTAACCTCACTGATAAACAAATCAGTTTGGCACAGAAAGGAGCAGACTATACAATCCTGAGCATCGAAAAACTTGAGAGATTACCATTGACAATGTCAGAAAGTCCTGTCATTGAATGGATAATCTAGTAAGCGTAACATCCATGGTCAAATGCTGTATGCAAGCATTGTTCCCGAGCGGGCCTGGAGACATAGAGACTCCCATCTGGCCTCGTCTGAATCTCTATTCTATACGAATTGATACTTTAAGCAAAATGAAGTCTGTGCTTTTGCAGACAACAGTGCCCATAACGTCATCAAAAGAGACGTATGATCTTCTAGTTGCAAGGACAGCTACGGAGGTTCATGACCTTTTATCAACAAATTGCCCAGTGCATTTCGTAGAAATGCTTAGCCAACTCCTTAACATGTCTAGTGCCACAGGCATCCCAGGCATATTTAAGACGATTTTTACGGAACTGCTAACACCATTTCAAGCAATTCTGGGAATCGTTCCAAATTTTGTCCACTCTGTTTTTGCCGGCATACCCCTATTTTTGGGACTTGTAGCAGGGATTTTATTTTTTACCCTTCTGCTTCGTTATGGCAAGCCAAAGCTCAGACATAGCTCCCATGGGAATGGAAGAGACAATCCTAGCAATGCGCTACCGGGACAGAATAACTAGAGTCCTTGGATTGGCCAGGCTGAGAGATCTAAACATGACCTGGTTCCTTTCATTCAGACCTATATGGCAATCCTGTATCTTACCGGTACTACGATGTATGCTATGCGGAGATGAGTGCGTGTTGGACATCTGTCTTCCACTTCCATCAGCAGTACCAATGGACGTCGATACTTTGCTCAGTCCGATAACTGCTCACGCATTGTGTTGTCCCCAGCGGCTACCAATCCTGATGACGGCATTCGTTGAGACTCCTGTGCTACGACTAGGTGGTAACAGTGGAGCGAGTGACAAAAGCAGCATCAACCAGGTACGACCTTCTGTGAGCATTGCTGATCCCGACTATGATGACAGCAATCATTCTCACACTTGCCAAGTTACAGCACTATCGAATTTGGTCGAACTGTCACTTGATTTTGTAGACCAATTCTTTGAGAGCCTGTCTGATATGATGTTCTCACACGAACAGAAATAATAACTTTGGAGAAGCTTTCCGACACACAGCGTTCCCATGAACTCTGAATTCGGCCTTCAGTTTTGATCAACAAAAACTGCTAAAAGCGTTGGAACTCTATTTCCCCGTTCAAGCAATAATTCTTTTGAATTGAACACTTTTTTAATATTCATCCTTTTTTTGGCACAAACAATTCTTTGCTTAAGGTAAAAACTATTCTTAGAGAACAGAAGCTTCAAACTTCTATTTCTAAACACATCTAGAGACATAATAACTTTACACCAGCCTCTAGCACATTTATTGCAATGCATTTATATGTGATGATTTATCTCGCCCTTCTTCTGTTTCAGAGATATTTCATGTGTAATTCTTTTTGCATAATCGTTCATTGATTTCATATACTATAATTTTTGAATGATTTCTATGCTTCAAAAACGTACAGTACCTATATTTTCACGTATAACAATATACGCCTATTTCAAATGCATATATGTATTTTGGGGTGGGCATTGTTACACATGCATCTTATTGCTCTAGTTTTTGTAATATTGATGGACATGAATTCGTGGAGTGGGTGTTGCGTGCTTATCTAGGATCCTGATCGATACTGTGACCTTATGCCCCTATTCAGATATAAATCCATTTATTCCCTATATTGGCATAACCTTTCGAGTGCAATATTCAGTAACTCATCTCTGGACTCACACGCACAGAGCCATATTCTAGGATAGCTTTCTCTGCCACTTCCTTTGCAACCAATTAGTGCAATGACAGAGCAGAAGTCACTATCTGAGATTCCTAGATTAACACTCTGAGTTCTTCAACAAGATAAAAACTCAGCAAACCTGGAAATCCCCGCTTGCTGTGTTTTGATTAGTAATAGAACTCTAATGAGCACTGATAAACGGTCACTTCCTAGTGACATCTTATTGACGTCTTATGTCCAGCAAACTTACGTCAAACAAGGCACCTTTCAAGTATAAATATTACCAACATGGCCTTAAGCAAACGCTGCTGTCTCGTTGCTGTTGGTGAAGCAACCCCCCTGTTGCCTGTCGCCTGAAGCTGCTGTTATGCTGAAGATATCATAGCTGCTATCGCTACTGCTATCGCTGCTAACTAGCGAACAATGGTGTGGTGAACCTAGGAGCTGAACAGCCGTCCCCCTGCAAGAGCCCAGCAGATGCAAGCTGCCCGCGGACGCTGTCCCCCCTCCTTCTCCTCCTCGTCGCGCTGAAGAAGAGATGCTGCCTTTCTCCTGCAGAGAAATCCAGCTCCAGCGTTTCTGGTCTACCCTTGCGGGTGACTGGGATATCGAGCCCTGAGGGAGATACCAGACCTCCATCATTCTATTCCAGAGGTATGGTGTTGACTAAACCCTTGAGAGAGAATTCTAGAAGCAAACCTTGGCAAAACCAACTTAACTTAAAGCTACTTACTTACTCCCCTCCCAAGTAGTAGGCTTAGGTCAGGTACACTGGGGTAGGCGTAGTTAGAAGCACCAGTTGAGTATGCTAGCCTAATGTATATATGAATGTATATATGTTTTATTACTTTTAAACCATTGTATGGCTAAGAAACCATATCAATGCTTTTACAGTATTATTTCCCAACACTTATCTTACTGTACGTACTTTTTATAATAACAAGTCTTGCAATTGTGGCAATACATTTCTCTTGTACGAGAAGAAAGACTGTTCAATAAATGTTAACCCTTTATTGACAAACGCCCATCTCTCTGTTCTCTACATATTGTGAAAGTAAACTGCACCAACCTGACTGAGTAAAATAACTGTCTATTGTTTCACACGACCCTAGAGATTGACTCTTGATCTGAGGAGCAAAGTTGTCATGTTGCACTGTTGTTGGAAAACGGAATCCCTTCTTGTCTGTGCCAGGGAAGCTGATCACTTCCTATTTCAGTCAAGAAAGTTTCCAGTGACCTCTGAGCTAGTTGGTAACAAACCCAATTAAGTTTAGCATAGTCAGTAGAGGCCTGGAAGATCCGCACTTCTACGTCGATACTACTGTTTATGTTATTCCAATGCGCAGGGCCTATTGGGAAAATAGGAACTACGCTACATGGCGCCCAACGTTTGGTAAGGCGATATACTAAGGCAAGACGTTAGAGTAACTCAGTCGTGCATATTTCACACAGACCCCTTTTTCCCGTAAATACTCCAATAGACGTCTGGAGTGGGTGAAAGGTTAAAATCCGCCCGAACTCAGTAGGAAGAGATTCCTATGTAAAGCTCTGGTTTATTCAACGTTGAAGGATACAGTGTTCCAAAATATTGTGCACCTAATCTTTGTCTCCTTGGAGACCTACTCTGCAAACCTTGCATTTATACAATGCCAGGAGAAAACGGAACCACTTGGGCCGCAGCAGATGCGACTCAGCAGGGTCCCGAAGACACAGACCCGGATGCAATTATCATCCCGGTCCATTTAAGAAAGTCTATAACGTTAAAACTTATAGAAAACGGACTGACACCACAAGGTGCTACAGTAATTTTCGTGATAGAGGCACACGAATATTGGCAGACAGAGGTATTCTATTCATGGATACACTTTCCAGCGGCAAACGCTAGAACAAAAGAGTTTCACTATTACAAAATAGAGAAACCTCCGGAAGAGTACGCTCCTTTTGAGGAGACTGAAATCCCACTAAAATTCCAAGAGCACCTGCTCTGGTTTAATTTGCCCTAAAACATAATGATCATATTACCAGGCTCGGTCCACTAGGTAGACCAGGAGCAACGTGGCCGGTTCTAGCCAGCTACACACCACATCCGGACATTGCAAAAATGTCTAGAGAAGAGCTGTTAGTACAGCTAAAAACATTAATAAAAATACACAGGCAATTAGTCCAATATGTAAAGCGGACTGCAACAGTCCAGCCAGCTGTTAATGTACCACAGCTGACCCCTCTTCAGGGGAACACTAATAAAATTACACCACAGAACATACAGTCATGTCTTGGTAAAACACCCGTAAAACGGGAACAAATTCCTTTCTGGTTAGCACAGAAAATCACTCAAATAGAGGCAGTATTTCCTGATACTACCCCTATAGAGAAACACAGAATCTTGACCATCTGCCTTCCTATGGGAATCGCACCACACGTGGAGGACTGCGACACTTGGGGTACAGTCTTTGCTTCCATTTACACAAAAACACACGGTGTTCCGTCTATGGCGGTAATACCAGAAGTGCTAAAACAGATTTAAAATGAATACGGTCCAGAGCCAGCTTTAAATCTTGGTATGAAATTACTGAAAGACTTCAAGCAGGTCTCGGATATATTATTAGCCAACATAAAGGGAGAAGCAGCATCTGTGGCGATCCGCTAGAAGTTGAAGGAAACAGATATAACAGAGCAGCCAGTTGAGCTTGCCAGAATCATAGAAAAATGCTATGAAGAATTAGGTAGAGACAGCTTGGGTGGGAAACCAGTTAAGCCCCAACTGCTCGAAAATCCTGAAAAATTATTTATTAAAAATAATTCAAACACTCCTAAAAAGAGCTGGGATGGAAATAAACAATCCACTCCCAAAGAAATAGTTTTCCAGTCCAGAGGAAGTTCTCCTCGACGGAGGGAAAGAACTCCGACTCGAGAACACCAGTGTCCCCAGAGGGAGCCCTCTGAGAAAAGATATAACCTTAGAAATAGGGATAATTTGAAAAAACCTGTTAGATATCAAAGTATTGATACATGTCCCTCTCGATCTTTTTCGCAGAAATCGGAAAGAAGAGGACGGTCAGACCCAGGAGAGCACACCAAGTCCAAAGACAAGGAACCTGCTCAGAGTAAAAAATCTCAATTTCCAAAAAAGAAGGTAGCCAGTATTAGAGTAATCAACCATGCCGAGAATACTGAGGACACAGTTGAAAAACGGGGAGTGGGCATTGACAATGTTGGACAGTGCAGCAGAAATCAGTATAGCCCGCAAGATCCTGATGAGTCATCTGGAGACAGTGGACACGAATGAATACATTCAGGTTGAAACTGCCGACACCAGACTTAGCGAGCCCCATAAGATATACGAAATAACATTGCGTATAGAGGGTGATAAGACTAGGAAAATAAGAGGTCTATTTTGGGATAAGCTCTCAAAAGGCTATGATATTCTGTTGGCTGAAAAAGATTGGCCCCCAGAGTTTGTCAGGGAGTGCCCTTGTGGCGAAGAAGTAATTATGCCTGCCTTCTCGAATCACATTCCGATTCACAAAAAATATACATATGCAAGGAAATGGGCAGTAGCCCAGGCACCGGCATTATATAAAAATCATGTAGGATGGGATGAGGACTCTCCTCCCCACAAAATCCAATTAAAAAAGTGAACCAGCTGCCCAACGGCAGTATCCCATTAAGCAAGAAGCTAAAAAACAAGTCAGGGAGATCTTAGATCAACTTGAATACCAGGGGGTGATTGAAACATGCACCTCTCAAATGAACAATCCTTTGTTTCCTGTCTCCAAGCCAGACAATTCATATCGTCTAGTTTTGGATTACAGACACCTTAATGCATGTTGTAAAACATTTGCAGTACAAAACTCGCATAGTGCAGCCCTAATGAATAACATAGTTAGGAAAAAATATAAAACAACATTAGACATATCTAATGGTTTCTTTTGTCAAAACATTGCACCAGAAAGCAGATATTTGACCGCTTTTTCAGCATTTGGGTTGCAGAAAAAATTCTGTCGACTCCCACAGGGGTTCAAGAACAGCCCAGGACTATTCTCAGCTAGGGTAACAGAGTTACTACAAATATATGATGATGAGGCATTATCTTACGTAGATGATATCTATCTCACAGACGACGACTTGGATACTCACTTGAAAAGAGTGAACACCATTATACTTGGGTTCGCAGCAGAGGGTTACAAATTCAACTTTAAAAAGTCTCGAATTGCCCATCTGACAGTACTATTCTTAGGATACAAATTATCAAGTGAAGGAAAAAGCCTAGCGGACAAATTCTTAGAGAAGTGCGCTGTACTCCAAGCTCCAAGAACGCTGAAGAATCTACAATCCATTCTAGGTTTTCTGAATTTCTGAAGAACTTACATTTTAAATTACGCAGAGAGGGTTAAACCTCTCTACGAACTAATTAAACCTGATTTTAAACAAATCAATTGGACTCAAAAACACACAGAAATTTTGAGATCACTGCAAACAGACATGTTAGCTAAAACTAAATTAGATACACGTGACAATACACGCGGTCTTGTAATCCGAGTCATCCCAGGAGGATGCGGATTCACGTACCTGACCTCTAATGAGGGAGAAAAGGTACCAATTTCAATTAAATCTCACTTGTGCACACAAGTAGAAAAAGCATTCAGTCTCACAGAAAGAACTGTGAAAGCAGTGCAAATCGCATTAGCAAATGAAAGAGAACTAGCACACGGCAAACGGATTAATATCCTCACAGCGGAATCCGCCTTCGAGGCGCTATTCAGCCCAGTAAACATGCCTACAGTGTCACTGGATCCGAAATGGTTACAGTATGTAGATTCTCTAGGAGCGGAAGATGTGAAATACTATTTCGCCCCGCAATTCGAGGAACTGAATGATTTAGAAAATGAAGAAGAATATCCTCTGCCAATCGAAATTCTGCCTCTCCCACAATACGCCTGTATGATCTATACAGATAGATTTGTACAGCATTTCAACGTAGAGAGCAAATCCTACGATGCAGCCTGTGCGATTGTTAAAGGTCGTTGGCTGTGCGGTAAATTCAGACCGAAAGTAACAAAAACTGAATCATTGAGAAACTGTTCGGCTCGAAGAGCTGAAATCAGATGTTTGAAGATGGCGCTCGAAAATACAGAACGTGAATTCCCGACACTTATTGTGTGCGATTCTAATTTTTGCGTCAACTCTTACAATAATAAACTGCAGAGGTGGATTGAAAACGACTACAAAGATGACACAGGTGCCACAATAAAGCATAAATTGCTCTGGAAACAGGTAGCTCTTTTACACAAAGAACTACAAAAGACTCACGTGATTCACGCACAGAGTCTTCAACGTGATGGCGTTCACGTTGCAGGGAATTCATTGGCTAATACAGCCACAGGGGAAGCAACTAAACTGGTTTCCGTAGCCACAAAAAAGCGTACAGAAAAATACATAGACGGGGAAACCATGCTGGCAGTAAAAACGACCGTAAAAGGCGACTGTGCAGCACTGCCCGTGAAATATCCACTCAATTATGCATACATAATCGATGCAAACTCCGTTCCTTTTGCTCGAATCCCTGGAGTGGGGGATAGGGTAATTCCAAACATGAACAGGAGAATATTTTTAATAGCAGACGCACACATGGGATTGGGTCTGAGACACCAGACAATCAGGGACTCTCTGAGAGAGTTAGAATCAGTATACTGGTGGCCGGAAATGAGTGAAGGCATTCATGAGTTTGCAAAAAACTGTGAAGACTGCAACAGAGATCGCAGTGGTGAACCATGCTACCGGCTACCAATCAGAAACTGCGTAACGCTGCCTACACCCCATCCTGCGTCTTATTAAAAACTAAGACTAAACACACTTAAAAATAAGGTCTCCAGCGCTCGGCTGACGCTAGAACGGTTATAAAAGATCTGCGAGTCTTTATCGGCACATACGCAATTACCACGTTCCATTCTGACCAGGGTCCTGCTTTTAGCTCTCGAGCTTATAGGGAGGCCATGGCCAGCATGGGAATTGGGTTGCTGTATTCTTGACCGTCGCACCCCAAAGGGAATAGTGTGGTTGAAAGAAAAAACCGGGACATAAAGCGATCTATAACAGCGAAGGTATTAGGTTCAGGCGCTGGGTGGGTCAAACATTTAATAAGTGTCCAGTCCAGTCTTAACAATTTGCCAAGAAAATCTCTAAAAGGTTTCAGCCCATACGAGCTATTGTTCGGAATTAGAATGAGAATTCAGGACTTAGACAGTCAGGTGTCAGTGGTACAAGAAAAAACAACAGACTTTGACATCAAAGATCATTTGGCTGTTTTACAGGAACTGAATGAAACAAGAAAATCCTTAAGCAACATAAAGTTAAAGCAACAGCCAGATACCACTGACGAGGCACCACAAGCAACAGCCCCAGCAAGGCCTGTCTGGATTCCAAAGATTGGGGATCTAGTCAGAGAAAAAATCGCGGTGAAGAAGGAATTTGGGCCTTCTTACAGAAAAGCAGTACCTGTCTTGGCAGTCACCAGAACAAGATCAGTTGTACTACCGCCCCTTGCTGGTAAAAAGGAAAACAGAGTTGTGTCTATCGACCTGGTAAAACCACAACCATGTTGCCTATAATCAACAGTAGGCCCAGTGGACTCGCAAGAAACAACATAATACCAAAACTTGCAACAATCCAAGAGGTTCAAACTGAAAGACTAATCACATTCGATCAGCCTGCAGTGCACAGAGAAGGACTATGCAATAATGCCATGGAACTCGTGCCTCTTGAGACACAGATTGAAACAGTTCGTCAAGAAACACCAGTCTACAATAATGTGGCATCAGAAAATGCTACCGAAAGACAGATTGAAAGAACAATCCGAACAATTGACAGAACTGCCTCTGGTTATTTCATCAACTTCGACAACTTCTCTGAAGATCAAAACGACCCGAAGTGATGCCAGAAACAAAAAAGACTTTTAAAGAAAAAGCAACGGAACTCTTTCATCAACTAAAAGAAATCTACCTTATTTCACCTTGGTTAGAGTTCTGGTTCGGTCTAGGTGTATTTTTCCTCCTGCTTTGGCTCATCATGGTACTTTGTTTGGGAAAATTCATTGAGGGAAAATATAGTACAATGGACACAGCAAGTCAGAACATCAACCTAGTCCTCAAACCACACAGATCATCACACGTGAAGAAAAGAGAACTGTCAACAGTGAATGTCACAGCAATTCCAATACCTGGTGGGGTAGTATGGGAGAAAACTGACTATGAGATCTATGGTCCGGTCGAGATCCTGAACTATCCTCATCAACTGAAGGTTTCCTTAAGTGACTTTGTAAAAGCTAGCACATTCTCTGATGATTGGGACTTTAACAGTATAAATGACATGATGTCTGATTTAGTAATATCAGCTAGATTCACAGAACATGAATATTTACAAGGTTCATCTAGTTATGAGCAGACATTCTGCTACACACATTATGGCGATCATTATTTGCATAAATCTGCACAGCCTAGAAATGTTTTTAAGTATAATCAATGGGAACATTGTTCTACACCACCTAAAAGCAGTTCTAAAGCATTTTTTGAGAAATTCAAATTCTTCTCAGGGTTTAACACCAGTGATGCAGAAACGTTTTATTACAAACTGTTAGATAAAACAGGAATGAAAACAATGCTGACAAATTCTAAATTAATATATTCAGAAGCATTTTATGACAAAATGATGACATTTGGTTTTGATTATTGGAAAAATAACATTGAAACGAAAACCATTTGGGGTACAAAAGATTGGGAGGTACAAGGCCTTGAAGCACTATTCAGAACCTGCATGATACCAGAACAAATGATGTTTTTAAATGACACAATACACCAAACATCCTGTCTTGGCCTAGCTAAGATCAAAGACCTTAACAAACCGTCTATTCCAAAGCCAATACCTGAGAATGCAACAACAGATTTTGAGATAGACGTATCACAAATTTTACATTTTAACAGAGCACATCCTGATTGGAAAAAGTGGTTAATCTGGCCTACTGACACAAACAACTGTCAAGATAGATTCCTGAACAAAACACAGGGGTTAAAAATGACCAGAAAAGACCCCAGATACTCCCAGAGACAACATCCAGGGATAGTAACAACATACAGTGTAGGGAAACTCTGCCTTGAATTGCTAGTCACCTCCACACTGGCTGAAATTAGGCAACACTTGTCTTTACTAAAAGATGGTGCTGATTTGCGCGATTTCATTCTTGGACCACGCAAACAGCGTCAAAAACGTTTCATAGCGGCCAGCATCTATGCTGCGTACAACGAGGCTTGGAAAGTCACACAAATTGAAACAGCTGAAAAAATACGAGAAATTGATCGTATTAATTTGGAAAAATCACTTTCTGTAGTGGACAATGGGTTAATGACTCTGTCCTCCAGAATATATTCGTTGGGCAATATTGTATCTTCTGTCTTTGACATAATAGACAGAGACTTGCTAATGTTACAGCATGGCCAATCTCAATTACGTTCTATTGTACAATTAGGCTGGACGCTGCAAAATCTTCGTTCAGGCTATGTGCCTTGGCGTTTAATCAACACAACGTCATTATTTTCCATTTTTAACCTCACTGATAAACAAATCAGTTTGGCACAGAAAGGAGCAGACTATACAATCCTGAGCATCGAAAAACTTGAGAGATTACCATTGACAATGTCAGAAAGTCCTGTCATTGAATGGATAATACACAGAATTATCACAATTCCGATAACAACTTTCCGATTTAAAAAGTGCCTTTAATACATACCTACTGGCCAGTATGAACGATTGGGTAAAGGTTATGTTAAATCAGAATGGAAATTACCATACACACATTCATGCTATAGTGACAGCGACAAAAATGTATTTCTTAGTGGTGAAAATTGTAAACATTCACTAAGCGGTATACTTTTGTGTCAGGGTATTAATTTACACGGAGCCTGTGAAGGAAATTCGAGCAACCTTTCATGCCACCAGCTAGTCACACCTGCAACTCGGATAGAGCCCTTCTTTATGCAACTTGCTAACGGGAGTTGCATTCTTAGAACGGATCACAGATGTTGTGGCCTTGTGCCAGGGAAAAGTTATCTAGTAAGCGTAACATCCATGGTCAAATGCTGTATGCAAGCATTGTTCCCGAGCGGGCCTGGAGACATAGAGACTCCCATCTGGCCTCGTCTGAATCTCTATTTTATACGAATGGATACTTTAAGCAAAATGAAGTCTGTGCTTTTGCAGACAACAGTGCCCATAACGTCATCAAAAGAGACGTATGATCTTCTAGTTGCAAGGACAGCTACGGAGGTTCATGACCTTTTATCAACAAATTGCCCCGTGCATTTCGTAGAAATGCTTAGCCAACTCCTTAACATGTCTAGTGCCACAGGCATCCCAGGCATATTTAAGACGATTTTTACGGGACTGCTAACACCATTTCAAGCAATTCTGGGAATCGTTCCAAATTTTGTCCACTCTGTTTTTGGCGGCATACCCCTATTTTTGGGACTTGTAGCAGGGATTTTATTTTTTACCCTTCTGCTTCATTATGGCAAGCCAAAGCTCAGATATAGCTCCCATGGGAATGGAAGAGACAATCCTAGCAATGCGCTACCGGGACAGAATAACTAGAGTCCTTGGATTGGCCAGGCTGAGAGATCTAAACATGACCTGGTTCCTTTCATTCAGACCTATATGGCAATCCTGTATCTTACCGTACTACGATGTATGCTATGCGGAGATGAGTGCGTGTTGGACATCTGTCTTTCACTTCCATCAGCAGTACCAATGGACGTCGATACTTTGCTCAGTCCGATAACGGCTCACGCATTGTGTTATCCCCAGCGGCTACCAATCCTGATGACGGCATTCGTTGAGACTCCTGTGCTACGACTAGGTGGTAACAGTGGAGCGAGTGACAAAAGCAGCATCAACCAGGTACGACCTTCTGTGAGCATTGCTGATCCCGACTATGATGACAGCAATCATTCTCACACTTGCCAAGTTACAGCACTATCGAATTTGGTCGAACTCTCACTTGATTTTGTAGACCAATTCTTTGAGAGCCTGTCTGATATGATGTTCTCACACGAACAGAAATAATAACTTTGGAGAAGCTTTCCGACACACAGCGTTCCCATGAACTCTGAATTCGGCCTTCAGTTTTGATCAACAAAAACTGCTAAAAGCGTTGGAACTCTATTTCCCCGTTCAAGCAATAATTCTTTTGAATTGAACACTTTTTTAATATTCATCCTTTTTTTGGCACAAACAATTCTTTGCTTAAGGTAAAAACTATTCTTAGAGAACAGAAGCTTCAAACTTCTATTTCTAAACACATCTAGAGACATAATACCTTTACACCAGCCTCTAGCACATTTATTGCAATGCATTTATATGTGATGATTTATCTCGCCCTTCTTCTGTTTCAGAGATATTTCATGTGTAATTCTTTTTGCATAATCGTTCATTGATTTCATATACTATAATTTTTGAATGATTTCTATGCTTCAAAAACGTACAGTACCTATATTTTCACGTATAACAGTATACGCCTATTTCAAATGCATATATGTATTTTGGGGTGGGCATTGTTACACATGCATCTTATTGCTCTAGTTTTAGTAATATTGATGGACATGAATTCGTGGAGTGGGTGTTGCGTGCTTATCTAGGATCCTGATCGATACTGTGACCTTATGCCCCTATTCGGATATAAATCCATTTATTCCCTATATTGGCATAACCTTTCGAGTGCAATATTCAGTAACTCATCTCTGGCCTCACACGAACAGAGCCACATTCCAGGATAGCTTTCTCTGCCACTTCCTTTGCAACCAATTAGTGCAATGACAGAGCAGAAGTCACTATCTGAGATTCCTAGATTAAAACTCAGCAAACCTGGAAATCCCCGCTTGCTGTGTTTTGATTAGTAATAGAACTCTAATGAGCACTGATAAACGATCACTTCCTAGTGACATCTTATTGACGTCTTATGTCCAGCAAACTTACGTCAAACAAGGCACCTTTCAGGTATAAATATTACCAACATGGCCTTAAGCAAACGCTGCTGTCTTGTTGCTGTTGGTGAAGCAACCCCCCTGTTGCCCGTCGCCTGAAGCTGCTGTTATGCTGAAGATATCATAGCTGCTATCGCTACTGCTATCGCTGCTAACTAGCGAACGATGGTGTGGTGAACCTAGGAGCTGAACAGCCGTCCCCCTGCAAGAGCCCAGCAGATGCAAGCTGCCCGCGGACGCTGTCCCCCCTCCTTCTCCTCCTCGACGCGCTGAAGAAGAGATGCTGCCTTTCTCCTGCAGAGAAATCCAGCTCCAGCGTTTCTGGTCTACCCTTGCGGGTGACTGGGATATCGAGCCCTGAGGGAGATACCAGACCTCCATCATTCTATTCCAGAGGTATGGTGTTGACTAAACCCTTGAGAGAGAATTCTTGAAGCAAACCTTGGCAAAACCAACTTAACTTAAAGCTACTTACTTACTCCCCTCCCAAGTATTAGGCTTAGGTCAGGTACACTGGGGTAGGCGTAGTTAGAAGCACCAGTTGAGTATGCTAGCCTAATGTATATATGAATGTATATATGTTTTATTACTTTTAAACCATTGTATGGCTAAGAAACCATATCAATGCTTTTACAGTATTATTTTGCAATACTTATCTTACTGTACGTACTTTTTATAATAACAAGTCTTGCAATTGTGGCAATACATTTCTCTTGTACGAGAAGAAAGACTGTTCAATAAATGTTAACCCTTTATTGACAAACGCCCGTCTCTCTGTTCTCTACATATTGTGGAAGTAAACTGCACCAACCTGACTGAGTAAAATAACTGTCTATTGTTTCACACGACCCTAGAGATTGACTCTTGATCTGAGGAGCAAAGTTGTCATGTTGCACGGTTGTTGGAAAACTGAATCCCTTCTTGTCTGTGCCCGGGAAGCTGATCACTTCCTATTTCAGTCAAGAAAGTTTCCAGTGACCTCTGAGCTAGTTGGTAACAAACCCAATTAAGTTTAGCATAGTCAGTAGAGGCCTGGAAGATCCGCACTTCTACGTCGATACTACTGTTTATGTTATTCCAATGCGCAGGGCCTATTGGGAAAATAGGAACTACGCTACAATTTACGATTTATTTGATTTAGGGTGTGCTATAGAGGGGGTGCAAAGCGAAGTATTCACCCCTACTGGTGTGAAAGTGCTAGGCTACGGAAATTAGGTGAGGTATTGCCTAGTGTGTGATGTTGCTAAGGTGAGCTGGTGCGCGACTCAGGGATTAAAGCATGAGCCCAAACTGTGTGTCTTATGCTGTGAAGTCATGTGCCCTGGCCGCTGCAGTACAGTGTGGAAGTAGTATCAGCATGTGTTTATACCTACTAGGATGAACTACTGACCCATACTGGTGTGAAAGTCCTGTGGTACGGAAAATATGTGAGGTATTGTCTAGAGTCTCATGGAACTAGGAAGTGTTGGCCGCCATTTTGCGATTCCGTTGAAGTGAGTAACGGGTAAAAAGGGCCAAAAACATAGGAAAGAGGAGGATAGGGGCACTGTAACCTCTGTGGGGTGTTTAGGGTGTGGTATAAAGGGGGTGCAAAGTGAACTACTCATATATACCGGTCTGAAAGTGCTGGGCTAGGGAAATTAGGTGAGGTATTGTGTAGAGTCTAATGCTGCTAAGGTGAGCTGGTGCGGGACTCAGGGAATAAAGCGTGAGCTCAGATTGTGTGTGTTATGCTGTGAAGACATGTGCACTGGCCGCTACAGTACACCTTTGGAAGAAGTTTCAGCATGTGTTTATATCTAGTAGGATGAACTACTGACTCGTACTGCTCTGAAAGTCCTGGGGCATGGAATATATGTGAGGTAATGTCTAGAGTCTCATGCTGCTAAGCTGTGCTGTTGCTGGACTCGGGGATGAAAGTGTGAGCCCAAACTGTGTGTCATATGCTGTGAAGTCATGTGCTCTAGGCGCTGTGCCATACATGTCCAAGTAGTGTGAGCATTTAGTTATAGCTACTTGGATAAACTTTTGCTTCGAACATTGTAGCTTGTGTATGGTGCTTAGGCGGTGTTATAGAGTGAGCGCGAAGGTAAATGTAAGGTAATACTTTATTGTACAGTTAATAAAAACCATTACAAAAACCATCAGCAGTAAAAAAGGAAAGTATTAAAAATATTTGTAGCAGCATAGATGATGGAGTTATTCAATTTGAGCTATGTTACAAAGTGCAGTTTAAAAAAAAAAGTTAAAAAGAACGGAGTGTCCGTCTGCCGTTAGGTGCTTGTGTCCTTCTACGGAGAGGGTTTCTTTTGTCAGTCCTGACCCTCATTTCTATACATAGTAAGTATTGCAGTGCCTATTCCTTTTTGGAAGACTGGCTGGCATTTGCCCTGAATATTCATAACTTTTAGTTATAGTATGCCAGTGTTTTAATTCAGTTTAAGTCTCTGAGCTGTCTTGATGTTTTGGCACTCACAGTATTGAGGGTGTGCTGTCCTTGTCCGTTTGTTCTTTCTTTGTGTTGATTCTGCTTTCTACAGCTCCGAGGTATTTTACCAGTCGGCAAGCCATTTGCACTTCATCGCCTCTGAAGCAAGCCAGAGTTGCTTGTCTGCACGTCCTGATTCCTTTTTTTATGAATAGGAGTCTCAGTAGGTTCCTGCGATCTTGCTGCAGCTCTTTGCAGATGGTAATAAGATGTACTATATTTTCCTCATGAGTTCCACACAGGCGACAGATTGACGGTTTTGGGGGCCGCAGCCAAGGGGCCATGTGGTCAGCTGAGGGTAATACTCCTAATCGTAATTTTAGGAATGTTTCTTTTGTTTTTTTAGTGAAGCTGGTCAGAAGGTATGCCTGTGGTGTGAGTTTATTGTAGGTTTGTACTGTCAGCCAGCCATGTGCTCTCTCCGTTAGTGATGCTTTGTCTTGTAGGAGGGATTCTTTCCTAACTGTATTCATTACGGCTTTTTAAAAACCTGCCAGGCTCCCTTGCAGATCCCATAGTTGGCTTGCCCCCAGCTGTTTAATTGCATCCTCTAGAAAGAGTCTTGCTGGGCAGTTGTCTTTGCTTTGTAGATCCTTCCAGAGGAGTGCGTTGAGGGTGTTTGCTTCCCCTCTGCTAATTTTGTGCCAGGTCTTAAGGTATGCTCCCTTGCGAGCAAGCTCTTCCTTAACTTGCCCAAATTTGAGTCGGATCTGCGCCGGAGAAGTGTATCTCGGGAGGCCAAACATCATCCGCATTGCTCTCGTAATTACTCCTTCTAAGGTTCCGGTATCTCTGCCTCTCAATGCTTCGCTACCGTATGTAATGGATGGTATCAGTTTGACTTGTATCAGTTTTAGGAGTGGGGTGAAGCTTGGGCCGATGATCTTATTTTTCAAGTTCCTTAGAGATACAGCTATCATTAAGCCTCTCTTTTTTATCTCCTCGCATTGCGGTTTGAAGCTCCCCCTATGATCAATAGTCACTCCCAAGTAACGATATTTATTTGTGACTTCCAGTTTATTTTTATCCAGGTTCCAACTGAATGTTGGTTTCTTCTTGCAATAGTTGAGGCGCATTACTTTTGTTTTACAATAATTAATACTGAGTTTATTTGTTTTGGAGTGTTGTCCGGTGATGTCAAGAAGCCGCTGTAGGCCGATCGGGGTCCGGCTGATTAGCACCAAGTCATCAGCATAAAATAAGTTAGACAATTGAGTGACCCCCAGTTTTGGCGCATGAGAGTTGTTTTCGTTTAGTGTGGTAGATAGGTCGGCCATAAAGAGATTAAATAAAGTTGGCGCTAGCACACATCCTTGCTTTACTCCTGTGTTAGTTAGAATTTTCTTAGTTAAAAAGTCGCCGGTACCTAGTTTAACCTGGACCCAAGTGTCGCTGTGCAGGAGGATTAGTTGGTTCAGTAGTGTTGCTGGAATTTTCATTCTCTCTAGTTTTTGCCACAGCAGGTTTCTGTTTACGCGGTCGAAGGCGGAGCTGTAGTCAATAAAACACAGAAGGTAAATGTGTGTGTATCAAATGTAATGTAATGTAATGATGTCTTGTAAAGCACATGAATCACCCCACAAGACTGCTGGGGAACCCGTCCTGGCTTTCC